>NC_142495.1:1792580-2092580 GCF_965113065.1 Corylus avellana
TTTTTACATGTTCGCACAAGAGGGAGGAGGGAGATTCGAACTAGTGACCTCAGCTTCATTAAGCGTAGTTCCAGCCGATTGAGCTATTTTTTTGGGTCTAGGCAATGGATTCTACACGTGTGTAATCCCACAATAATTGGTTGAAATTGGTATGTTTATAAATTATTTCCTTTTCTTTTAAATGAAATATTATCTACCTATGAATAGATTCTCTCCTCAGTTCTGGCCTCAGAAAACAAAGACAAATTTTTATTATTATTAAAAGTTACATTTTTATCTTACCATTTTGACCTCTTAATTAATTAACTGTTAGATTAATCATTATTAAATAATAAAAAAAAAATTCAACTATGATATATAATATTTCTCTAACAAAATTATAAAAAACAAAAAACACAAAGAAAGGAAGTTAAGGAACTGAGAAATAATTCAATGAAAAATGCTATTTTTTCATCTCTTATTTATCTCTCGTATATATATATTTTAAATTCACATTAAATTTATAGGATTTACAAATTTAATGATAAATTTGAAAAAAGAAATAAATTGGAGACGGAAGAATTGCAAGTCTGATCGCCGAATAGGCTTCCTCGGTGTCGCTTTCTGCCTTCCACTCAATATCTCATCTCTCTCCGCTGCGATTATCGCCAACCACCACCCCACCCCCCCCCCCCCCTCTCGCTGTGAGATTGGGCGTCTTTGAGATAGAAAGAGTCATACTTTCTTGTTCATGAACAAAGGTAAAAAAGAAAAAAAGACTCCCAACTTTTCCTCGTATCCATGTGAAAATTGGTGATCATTTGCTTTAATTTGCTCTATTTCGTATTCCGAATAAATAAAGATCTTTCATAAATATTTTATTCCAAGTGTCCGTGCTTCATTTTCTTTCTAGAAAATCAGAGTACAATTCTTTCTCTTTGTCCATGCAATTAATTCCTTTAGCTTCTTGCTTTTTCTTTATTTTAAATTTGATATTTTCCAGAATTAGTGAAAATTTACTGTAATTGTAACCTAGAGTATAAGGGTTTGTGATGAGGTTGAGAATTCTGGTAATTCTGTTGAAGTTTGATGGTCATTTTCATGAAGTGGGGGCTTTTGTGTGATTTTCGAAGCTATCACTGTAAGCTTTGATAAAATTGTGTTTGTAAATGCTAATTCCGGTTTTGAAGGCAGACCTGACAACTGGGTTTCGATTATAATTTCGAGTAGTTACTTGACATGGAAGCTCGTATGGACTTCTTGGATCGGCTTGGCTCCTACCTGTCTTCGGAGATTCTAATGTATTTGGATGATCCATCTGATCTTTTCCATGTTAGTCGCGTCTCACGGGCTTGGCGACATTTGGGTGAGCTAAAACAGTTAAATGTCTTTTTAGTTATGCATACAATGGTAATTTTTTTTTTTCATTGGTAAGTTACACATGCACCCAATGAAACTTGAACCCACAACTTCGCCCTTCGCCTTGCTACGAAGGGAGGAAGTACCATTTGATGAACCTGGTCTGTCTATTTGTACGTACATAACTGTAAAAGGAAAACTTGATCATTCTGGTTATCTTTGTAACATGTAGAAATAATTAGAAAGAGGCATTGTTAGTAGGTAACCTACTAGGTTAGGTTAGGGGAATAGATGAATCAAGTGAAGTTGTAAAAATTGGATGGTGGAGAGCAGATGGATGATGGGTGGTAGAATTTTATTTGATAGGAGAGCATTTTGTAAGATGCGTATTTTCTATTTTCTCTTAAAGGGAAAAGTAAGATAACGAATTGAATGCCCAGTTTTTTTTGTTTTTTTTTTTGTTTCACCTCTTCTCATAGAGTTGTAGTCTGAGTTCAGGTTTAACATGGTAAGTACTCTCCTACATGATATTATGCTTACGAGGCGATCCTTTGATTCATATGTTATGCTTCTTGCATAACCTATGCAACTTTTAAGGGAAAAATAATTATTGAAAGCTTTTTTTCAAAGGGGTTCATTTGCAGTAGAGACTAAAGATAATGATTGGTTTGCACTTTTGATGTTCTGCAGTAATTGAAAATGGTCTTTGGAAGCAGTTATGCTTGAGAATGTTTCCTCAGTTATCTAGAGTTGCTCGTGTTATTGAATTGAACAATGGCAGCGGAGAAGAGCCTATGGAAGTCGGATGTAGCTATCAAATGGAATGGGAATCTTTGGAAAGGGATGATAGGGTCTATGCTCTTTTAGCTCAATATTGTACATCATTTCTTGATGGGAATTGCGTTTCAGAAGCAATTAGTGCATCTAGCACTGATAATTATCCAGAGGAAAGCGTTGAAAATACTCTGCAACCAGCGGATATTGTTGAACGGAGGGCTTCGTACTGGTCGAGTAAAGGACAAAGAAATCCTGCGGTACCTGAGACACTAATATTCAAGTTGGCCAGTGAGTTGTGTGTTATTAGTGAGATCCATATACGCCCTTTCCAAGGTATAGTGTCAAAATTTCTGCAAACTATGTGCTCTTCCAGTTTGTTTCGACTGTTTACACATCTTTTGATGATGATATGATATCTTTACTTGTCCAGCTTACTTTCAATTTGGTTTACCTATATATTCGGCCAAATTTGTACGATTTCGAATGGGCCATCCCAGAAGCCTTGCGGATGTAGCGTGTGATCTCCCTGGTGACTCATTGCCTGGTTCTGCTGATGACAAGTTCGTATGGACCTACTCTTCACAAGAATTTCCAATGCATCAGGTGTGTTCTAGGACTACTTTCTGTTTTCTATATCTTTCTTCTTCTTTTTTTTTTTTTTTTCCTTCCTTTTACATTTTATTTTAGGTGGTTTCTGGGGTGAGGGATTGTTAGGGATTAGAAGTGTCTATTTCTGATGACAACCATTAAGGAGCTGAAGTGTGATCTTTACTGGCGTTGCTCTGTTGACACTTAACTAAAAGTTCAATGTGCTATGCCGTCCAAATCTGCTTTCCTTTTGATTTTAGCATGAAAATATGTTTCTTTCTTCTGGTCTGCTTTCCATTCTGTCATAATAGTTTGTAAGCACTTTAATCAGCCCTCCTCCCCTCTCTTATTCTACTGAAAAAAGAGAGCAGACTAAGGATCAGGAAAGGGACAGAGGTCTTAACCCAACTAGGAAGTCCATTGCTGATCACCTTCCCTGAACCTGAAAGTAGCAGCCCATCTATCTGTCCCATGTGGAACACTGGTTATGCTTATATTTTATTGCAATGTATTTGGAAAGTTGAGAGTGGGTATGACTTGTCAATTATAAGCATAACTATAGATATAAACTATTTATCTCCATCCTCCTTCATCACATCAAGGATCTGAAGCGAATTCAAGAAGCTGCTGGATTTGACAATACCGCTCAGGACAAGCTTCAACAATGAAGGGATTTGGAGTGAACCTGATGTCTGCACATATATGACATATCCCCCTCCACAAAAGCTTCGGATGAAAGGATTTAGAGTTTTCACATATATGACATGCTCCGGGCAGTTGATAGCAATATTTCCGTAGCTACTGGGGTATGCTAAGCAATGTAATGGTTCCATCAGTATTCTTGCTCTGTGAGACCTGATTAGAGCTTCCCGGAATCAATCACAACCTGTGAAACAGACATCAATACCAGCATCTGATACAGAAAATGGGGTTGGGGACAGCAATACTGTGAACTTAGGCATAATGACAGCTATATATGTTTCTGTGAATCTTCTATGTTCTTTAAAGTTTTTGTTTGTGTTTGATTTCGTGTGCTTGAAAGAACCCTAGTTAGTAAACTAGCATATGGATTAACTGATATATAACAAAAGACGTAATGGATTTGATGTACACCCTCTTGTGGTAAGGAATGGTGGATTTTACCATTGATCAGAAAATAGCATTGTTTTCAACCCATAAAAGCTGGCATTACAGATCCTTCCATGGTAATTGCCTCCTTTTATGAGAAGTGCACTCCCATTCTTATTGAGAGATTATGAACCAAGTTTCAGTTTTAGGAAAGTGGACCGTTCTAGGATAATATAGAAGCAAGCTATTTATGATATATGAGATTACACTGGTAGACACATTTGAAATTTTAGCAGTTTTAATGATAGTTTGGATTAGTTACTTACTCTTTGCAATTTAAACCTTCACTATCTGAAATCTTTTCTTTCTCTTGATCTTATGCTTGTTTGGAAATAGCTGACTTCTTTAATGATTTCTTCGTGAAAAGGAATGTCAGTTGCAGACATTCAAGCTTCCAGAACCTGTTCTTTGTGTTGGTGGAATTTTGCAGATTGAGTTGCTGGGTAGAGTTCAGAGACAAGAAATGGATGGCCTATTCTATATATGGTTTGTTTCATACGTTCCTTTTTCCATGATTTATGTTTAATACTGATTTGTGGTTATACTGCGGAGGACATATTAGGCCCATGAAGTGCAAATTTTCTGATCAACAAGATCAGTACCATAAGGTCAATACACACACACAAAAATCCTTCACTATGTATGAATTATAATCTATTATATGCACCACTATTTGTAGGCTTAAATAATTTTCAAAAGGTGATGTGTATTGTCTCATACTACTGGTTCATGCATGGTCATTTTTGTGAATTGGTCAACACGTGGTAAAGGTCACCTCTGGAGAGAGAAGGATAAGGCATACCCAGATAGGATTAAAAAAATAAAAGGGGGAGAGGATGGATAAGATCAGTATCTTGTCACCAGTTTGCTGCTTGGTTTGCCTCCACCACTTCGACAAATATCGGTAAATTTTGGAAATTTGTTTCTTCCACATGGGGATATTTTTATAGTAATAGCTCATGCTCTCGGAAGTTTGATTATTTTTTTTCTCTAGTTTTATCTTCACTTCCATGTTATAACACTTTCTTGATATTAGCCTAAGCTTTTGTGAGAATGACTAGGGACTAGCTTAACTGGCACATATCTAAGCTTCGATTCTGTTAGTTTCTGTGGAATATGAATTTGTGGAGAGAAGTATACCAATGGACTTTGTTGCAAGGGATTATAAGTATTGCAGTACTGGTATGCTATTATATACATAAGATGCATGGTTCTACATAATCAATGCTTGTGATCCAGCCTTTCTGCCCTCACAGCATCCTACAAAAGAAGGGCTTGCAGGGGGCATTTTTTTTTTCTTTCCAAATTAATATTTTGCATGACATTCTTCTTGTGCTGCAAATAAACAAAAGGCTGAAAGTTGTATATAGTTTCTAGTTTGATGCACTTTATTGCAAATTGCAGCATATCTTATGTTCAAGTTGTGGGGCGGTCCTTATCGCCAGCATTTGGTGTAGAAATTCTTGAACCATCTGGGAAGTTTGTCTTGAAGAATGACTTGAAGCACAAGTTTCATACCCACCCAAGCTTACCTAAGGAAGAGCCTGGCGAAATCTATGCTGATCGCTTGCAGAGACGTCTCATGGATTTGGAGCGTATTGTGAATCTGTTGCAGGGAAATGTGGTAGAAGATCTTGATGAATATGAATTTGGTGAAGAGAACAACGAAGCCTTGGAAGCAGATCATCTCTGAGTTTGTCATATATTGTATCTACTTAATCGCAACCCCCCTCCAAAACAGCGGGGGGGGGGGGGGGGGGGGTGGTGGTTGGGGCTGTTCAATGAACAGAATTTCGCTAAGTTTCTTGTCTCTTAAGGCCTTTCCGTACGAAGGATTATGTCAGAAAATCCTTCTTTCTTCCAATGCTGTCTTTCTATCAAGAGTTGCATAGCCTTGAATATTGTTTCTTCTCCTGTACTATTGTAACCGTCTCTTTGCTGTTAGATGTTTTGTCAAGACATTACGTCTATATAAGGTGAGTGTGCATGCTGTGACAAACAGTCATCACTGTTCATCTCTAAATACATGTATTGTTCGTATCTGCTTTGTTGATGAGGGCTCCCCCCCTCCCCTTTTTTAATATACTTTGAAGAGTGCTTTTTTTTTTTTTTTCGTTTGAAAATAGAAAACTAAAGGGAGAAAGAAATTTGTTGATTTAAGTGGATAGGACAACAGAAATTCACACGACACCTCACAACAATTAATATAAAGACTCCTAAATATACTACTCCTACCAGTTACATTGACTCCCATGAATCCATGATAGGGGTCCGGGGACCTTCAGGCGTCAACCTTAAAGTGCTTCGGTAATTTCTCAAGCAGCCTGAGTGCAAAGCCGACTTGCCGGACACCTCAAAGTATAGGGTCTCTCCTTTCTCATTTTCTGCTCAAATTCTTTGTAATTGAAGTAGAGAATGAATCAAAGTTTATTATTTGCGTCTTTCCTGTTATTTTCGAATTAAAAATAAAATAAAAAGTCAGAAGAATAGTTTTTAAATAAAGCATCTTGGGTATTTTATATTTATTTAAAGGGTTAAATACCAAATACTTCCTGGGGTTTGGTAACTTTATTTTTACTCCCCTGGAATTTCATTTTTATCACAGGACCCTCCTGAGATTTTGATAAAGGACCAAGTTAGTCCATCCGTTAGTTGACCGTTATGACTGACACGTGGACCAATCAGATGTTGACGCGTAGCACATATTTAATTTTTTTTTTAAATTAAAAAAAAAAAAACAAAAATTGGGGGTGGCCTTGGGCTCCAAGGGGGTGGCCGAAACCACCCCCTGTAAAAACTGGAGGTGGCCGAGCCACCCCATGGAGCCTTGGGGTGGCCGAAACCACCCCCAATGGTGCATGGCCAAAGGGGGTGGCTCGGCCACCCCCAAATGGCCAAGGAGCCACCCCCAAATTTTTTTCTTTTTTTTTTTAAAAAAATTAATTTAAAAATAAATAAATATGTGCCACGTGTCAACATCTGATTGGTGCACGTGTCAGTCCTAACGGTCAACTAACGGATGGACTAACTTGATCTTTTATCAAAACCCTAGGGGAGTCCTGTGATAAAAATAAAACCCCAAAGAGATAAAAATAAAGTTACCAAACCCCATAGGGTATTTGGTATTTAACCCTTATTTAAAAAAGAAACTCTCCTTGGGTTTGTATCTCGTAAACCCAAGTTTAGAGAAATAATTAAACATCTTGTAAAAATATATATTATCTCGGAGTTTCTGTGCTTGAATTTTCTGCGGCAAAACGAAGTACGCTTCTTGCCCTTTATTCATGCAATCCTTTTTTTAGCCTCTTCCTTTTATTTATTTTGTTATTATTTTTGATTTTTTTTTTCGTGAATAATGACAAATTGAAGTAATTATATTATACCGATAAGGGTCTATGATGAGTTTGGGTGATTCTGCTAGGGAACTGAATTATCACTGTATGCTTTTAACAGATCGTGTTTTACAATGCCAATTCAGGTTTTGAAGGCAGAAC
This sequence comes from Corylus avellana, assembly GCF_965113065.1. Classification (NCBI taxonomy): domain Eukaryota; kingdom Viridiplantae; phylum Streptophyta; class Magnoliopsida; order Fagales; family Betulaceae; genus Corylus; species Corylus avellana. The sequence goes on from NC_142495.1 coordinate 1,799,906, forward strand.
GGACAACTGGGTTTGGGTTACAATTTGGAGTGGTTGCTTGATATGGAAGCTTGTATGGATTTCTTGGATCGGCTCGGCGTCGACCTTTCGTCGAAGATTCTAATGAATTTGGAGGATCCATCTGATATTGTCCGTGTTAGTTCCGTCTCACGGTCTTGGCGACATTTTGGTGAGCTCTAACTTCTGCTGTCATGAATGCCATGGGCTCAGTTTTCTAAAACACATAACCCTAATTCATTTTGACCCAAGTAATTAATATAGGGTTTTTATGAGTGATTACCATATGATAAAGATGTATGTAGAAACTTGATCATATGGGTAGTCTTTGCAACATGTAGAAACAATTAGAAAGATGACTGGTTTGGTAGGTAACCTACTAGATTAGGGGAATAGACGATTTAAGGTGTAAGAATGGGTTGAGAACAGATGGATTACGGGTGGTAGAATTTTGATTAGGAGAGCGTTCCATCATGATGTGGTGTTAGTATACATCTTCTTCATAATAAGAAAGAGAATGAGAAAGGCATTGAAAACGCAGTTTTTTAACCTCTGCTCTTAGAGTTGTAGTCTGATTACAGCTTTGAAATAGTAGGTGGCGTGTTACCGGATACCATGCCTATGGTGTAATCCTTTGGTTTGATATGTTATACTTCTTGCAGGCCTTGTGTTTCCATCAATTTGATACTTTGAGAACTCTGAAAGTTGTGTTAATCACTACTTCATTCCCAATGTGATTGAACTTTTTTAAGTAATGATAATAATTGAAAGCTCTTCTTCAAAGGGTTTCAGTTGCTGCAGGATCTAAAGATACTGACCTCCTTCTAATGTTCTGCAGTAATTGCGAATGGTTTTTGTCAGCAGTTGTGCTTGAGAATGTTTCCTCAGTTATCTAGAGTTTCTGGTGTTATTGAATTGAACAAATGCGCACAAATAGAGCCTGCAGTTGGATCTAGCTATTCAGTGGAATTGGAAACTTTGGAAAAGGATCATAGGGTGTACACTTTTTTAGCTCGAGGTTGTAGATCATCTCACGTCTACGGTTGCATTCAAAGAGCAATTTGTGCTTCTAGCACTGATAGTTATCCAGGGAAAAGAGTTGAGAATACTCTGTCAGCATGTAGAGCTTTCTACTGGTCAAGTAAAGGACAAAGCAATCCTGCAATGCCTGAGGCACTAACATATGAGTTGGTCAGCAAGTTTTGTATTATTACTGAAATCAATATTTGCCCTTTCCAAGGTATTGGGTCAAAATTTCTGCAAAATATGTGCTTTTCCAGTTTAAACATTTTTTGATGATGACGTAATATTTTTATTTTTTCAGCTTACTTTCAATCGGGTTCACCTATATATTCAGCCAAATCTGTGCGATTTCGGTTGGGTTATTCCAAAACCAGTACTGATGATGTAGGGAAAGGTCGTCTGGCTTACTCATACCCTTCTGCTGATGACAAGTTCATATGGACCTACACTTCACAAGAATTTCCAATGGCTCAGGTGTGTTGTAGTACTAACTTCTATATTATATTACTCCACTTTTTTTTTCCTTTTTTTTTTTTTTTTTTTCCGATTTCTGGGTTGAGGGGATTGTTAGGGATCAGGGGTATCTATTTCATTACAACCAGTAAGAAGCTGAAGTGGAATCTTTAGCAGAAGTTGCTCTGTCAACACTGAGCTAAAAATGCAATGTCCTGTGCCAACAAAATATGCTTTTCCTTTGATTTAGCTGCCCTATGTGAAACACTGTTCATGCTTATATATGATTGCAGCAAAATTGAAAAGGTGATAGTGGGTATGACTTGCCAATTAGGAGTGCAACTATAAGTATAGGCCGCCTGTCCCCAACCCCCCTTTGTTGCATGAAGAACCTGAAGCGAGAGGAAGCTGGATTTGACAGCAGTCATCAAATGAAATCCCCAGCAAAGGCTTCAGCAACAAAACGGTTTAGAGTCAACCTGATTTTTGCACATATGTGACATTCCACTCTGCAAAGCTTCAACAGTGGAGTTTAGAGCCTCCCTGATATCTGCGCATATGTGACGTATTCGCTTTAGTCAGTAGAATTAATGCTGAAGCTACTAGGATATTCCATGCAATTTAATGATTCCCTCAGTATTCCTGCTCTGTGAGACCTGATTCGGGCTTCTCACAATCAATCACAAGCTATGAAGCAGACATTAATATCAGCATCTCATACAGAAATGGAGTTGGAGACTGCAATTCCCTTAAGGCATAGTGACACAGAAATATATGTTTCTGTGAATCTTCTACTTCCTACAATTTTTGTTTGCGTTTCAGTTTGTTTGTATTTTTGTTATACCACAAAAATAACATAATGGATTTTACGCACATCCTTTTGTGGGATAAAACAGTGGATTTCTTCACATTATGGATCCTTCCGTCAGAGAAAATAACTTGTATAAGGACTTCGTACAAAAATCAAGTCTTTTGTGCCTTCCATTAAGAGGTGACACATTAGCATGGAACAATTGTTGTGGAAACATCAAATCGGTCACTTTTCCACAAAATTCAAAAAAAAAAAAACATGAAATAAAGAAGAAATCAAAAGAGAAAAATAAAGATTTGGTGTTTTCATAACACTCACTTTTGCTGTTTCATATTGATGTATTATCCTCTTAATGGGGGGCACAAAAGACTTGGTTTGTGCCAAGTCCCTATAGAAGTTATTCTCTCCATCATAACTACGTCCTTTTGTGAGAGGTGCCCTTCTTATCCAGACATTAAGAACTAATTTTCTGTTTTAGGAAAGTGGACTGGTCTAAGATAACATAGACAAATTCTTAAATTTTTTTTGGTTTTGATGATAAGTTAGGTTGATAAGATAAATTCTTTAGTCACTTACTCTTTCTTGCTATTTATATCTCTTCAATAGTTTTTAGCTGAGCACTATCTGAATGATACTTCTCTCTTGAACTTATGCTTGTTTAGAAAAAGCTGACTTCTATAATGGCTTCTTCGCGAACAGAAAAGTGACATTCAAAAGTTCAAGCTTCCAGAACCTGTTCTTTGCGTTGGTGGAATTTTGCAGATTGAGCTCCTGGGTAGGGTTCAGAGAAACAAAGCGGATGGCTTATTCTATATTTGGTTTGTTCGAAAAACTCTTTTTTCTTTAGTCTTGTTTCATATTCATTTGTGGTTATTCTATGGATGACTTATTAAAGCCTTGAAATGCTAATTTTAACATGTCTGTTTTCCTGCACTGCTATTTTATAAATTATAATATTGTATGTACCATTATGTATAGGCTTAAATAATTTTCAAAAGTTGATGTATTTGTCTTACTGCTTTTGGTTTATATACATGCCCCTTTTTTTGTACAAGAAGATTCGTATCTTTTCTGTCACTAGTTTGCTCTTGGTGCACCTCGTCCACTGACATATATTAGGAATTTTTGGAAATTTATTTCCTTCCATATGTAGAGATTTTTATAGTAACAGCTCATCCTCTTGGAGATCTGGTTTTGTTTTTTGACTTTCCTTTTAATGTTAGCCTATGCTTCTGTCGAAATGACTAGGGTCTGGATTAGCTGGTGGCTTGGTTCTTTTAGTTTCTGTGGAATGTGAACTTGTGGAGTGTACGAATGAACTTTGGTTCAAAGTTATTGGTAGAGTAATACTACCCTTCATACTTATCAATCACACTCATTTTACATAGCTAACGTGGCATATTTTAAATGTCTTTTTTTTTTCCTTTTTTTTTTTTTTTTTATCTTTAACTATGAAGCCACTTAAAACACGTAACATCAACTGATGTGAAATAAGTGTGATAAATGAATATAAAAAGTATTAGAGTAGTATTACTTTTATTGATATGATATTGTATACATGCTTTTTTTTTTCTTTCCTTATTTAATGCATCTCAATCTCCGTGTGCTGCTTGTAAGACAAAGGAAAACTACTTTAAAACACACCACGTCCATTAGTGTGAAATAAGTGTAAAGAGTAGCATTACTCTAATGTAGAAATTGGTATTTCTAATGCACTTTATTTCAAATTGCAGCATGACTTATGTTCAAGTTGTGGGGCGATCCTTATCTCCAGCATTTGGTGTGGAAAATCTTGAACCATCTGGGAAGTTTATCTTGCTACACAACAAGCTGGAGAAATTTTATGACCAACCGAACGACCCTGTTGAAAGCGCCGCTCATATCGTGCGGAGTAGTGCCGGAGATTTGTGGCAAATTGTGAATAGGTTGCAGGGAAATTTAGTAGATCCAATTGATGGATTTGAGTAGGGTGAGGAAGAAGACAAATCTGAGGAAGAATATATTCTCTGAATTTTTTATATTGTTTCGTCTATTTGATGAGCAGCCACCCCCCTAACCGGGGGAGCCAGTTTCCTCACCTCTTTAGAACTTTTCATTTGAAGGATTGTGTAGTGGTATTACCTTAATATAAGTTTATTTTCCCATTAGAGTCGAGCGTCTATTTTCAAATTTTGGGTTGGGCAGCCCTTAGTCATAGGGCTGAAATGTAGGCCCGACAGATTTTTACACGATTTACGCGTACATGACACAAATTCAACACAAAAGTAGCTTGTTATGGTTTGAGAGTTTGCCCGTTTAATTAAATAAGACGGGTTAAATTTGACCTATATAGTCTTGTATCATTGCCTCATCAAGGTGATGTGGATTGATAATTTTTTGCATGACTTTTGCAAATCAAACATGAAATTAGTTAGTTAGGATTGAGGAGTTAGACCTTGTATTAAAGTTGAGATATATAGTCTTAGAGTAATGTTATATACTTGCCTCTTATCTTACTCTTATACCACTTGGCTGATGTGACCATTAGTTTTTGGATAAATCTTTATTAAAAAAAAAAAAAAAAAAAAAAATCAAGTGCTAATAAATATTGTCCCTACAACCCAGTGATTGAGAGTGAAATGAAAGATGAGCATTTAAAATTATTAATAGTTTTACACACTCAAACCTTGATACGATACGACTCAAATGTGACACGCAAACATGAATCGCCACCCTTTTCTAAATCGACAGAATTTGGAGCCTAAAAGGCAACTTAAGGTTCTCATTATATGATAATAGCTTGATGGCCAAATGATGTCCGGCCACTACTCTAGACAGCCTAATGAAAGTTTTTCACGGAGAGGCTTTTTATTTGCTTATGAAACTTTTCATGGTTTTTTTTTTTTTTTTTTTTTTTATCTGAATTTCCGAAAAAGATAACAGTTTTACATTTGACATCTTTTTATATTAAAGTCTTTCTTCTTCAATTAATAATCTTAAAGTGTAAGCGGAAAGACCCACTTGTAACTCCCCCAAAAAATCTCAATAGTGTTCATTTGTAGTCACAGGTAAATAATATTTCCAAATAAGTTTGGGATCCTATCTTCCTATATACTGCACATCGTTTGATTCGTTTCTCAGGATGCTGTGGGATTTTTCAATTATATAAAGGGAAAAATAAAATAAAATAAAAATCCAAGAGGCTCATGTATAATTTGTAGAATTTTGCATAAAAACACACAAGAAAATGACCTATATAGCAATCCAGCAGCATCCAACGATTCAAAAGTTTCACTCATAAGGGTTAATCTTGTTAATTAGAAAATTATAGGATGCTTTTCTTTTGATGAAGTAAAACCTCACCAAGGCAAGACCTACCCTGGGCAGTAAACCCCGAATACATAACCCACCTCGCCGGGCACTTTAACCACTAGGCTGCACCGGGTTAGGATGCTTCCTACCATACGATATAGAAAAATGATCAAGCATATTATGGATTTGCAAGTTTGTATGATCACTAGTAAAACCACCATACAATAAGCTGATATAATCATGCAATTACCAGCAGCTAATTATTAGTTAAACTATGAAACAAGACATGACCATGTGATATTTCGATTGTGAAAGAACACAATGAAGTGCTACAGTAGAGGCAAATTGCTTAAAGCTCAAACCAAGTTTATCTCATGAGTCTAAATAATTATTTGAATGACATTGGAGCACATTGAGGAAAGCATGATTCTCATTTCAGGATGCCTTGGACTTTGGCGGCGATGGAAGCAACTGCATAGCAGAAACCAGAAAATCTACATCAGCAAAATATGGAAGATTTGCAAGCACTAGTTGCTAGAGAAGCTTAATGTCATCAATATCAAAGCTAATTTTTTCATCATAATGGATTTTCTTTTTCCTTTTTTTTTTTTAATAATGAACAAGATTGGTGGCAAAGAATTGATAAGCACCTGATAACAAGAGATTAGCGAGGAAACAAATCCAAAGGCTCCAGTTACACGGGGGTTAACTTTCTTGGGTGCCAATTGAAGCAGCCCAACAGCTACCACTATATCCATGCCAGCTTTAATTAGGGCCAAAGACCTCTCATTTGATTTTTTAAGTTTGGCACGGTATTCCTCATTCTGCATCCATGGAGACCAAAGCATACAAGGGGGAGGGGTTCATTGGAACAGAAATCAGAATGGCAATTAAAAAAAAAAAAAAATTATGATGAGCAATCCATTGTAAAAAGGAATGGTAAACTTACTTGATATTTATCGTCTTTCTTAAGTTGCTTTTCTATCTTCTTCATTGATGCAGAAAGTCTTCCAAGCTCCCCAAGCTGATATAAGATGGGGCAAAAACACATAATACCAATATTTCCAGTTCTTTGGGGGTGGGGGGGAGTGGGGATAGAAGCCAATTGTTAAGAAAAAAACAGACAGCAGCAAACCTCAACCAAAGTGGTACAAATCGAAGAACCCATCCAACAGAAAAGAGAGATGCGGCCAATCACGTCAGCCCGATCCTTGTTCTACAACAAACCAAATATCTTTATTAAGAAAAAAAAAAATCAGAAATCAATATAGAACACCTGGAAACAGAAAAGAAAGAAACTTGCACTCCATACCTTATAAATGCCTGTCCTCCCAAGCCACACAATTTGATCAAGAAACAAGAATGTGGACAGTAACGCGTTTTTGGACTGTAGCAAGCATTAAAATAGGGTCACCAAGAAGAAGAGTATGAACAAGATCTTAGAGGTGAAAAGACTCATTCATACCTTTCCGAGCAAAACAAGGGGAAGGGGAGTTCCTGCCGGAGTTGGACTGATAAGAGCATGCAAGTCATTGACAAACTGCAAATCGACACAGTGAACCATAAGATGTTCCAGACTTAAAACTACTAGAAAGAAAAATCAGTCTCAGATTTCTTATGTAGCACAAAGTAGTTAAAAATTTACAACAAGAAAGCTTCCCTTATTATGAATTATATATTCTCTTATCTTTTTCTTTTTCTTTATTTTTTTTTAAAGTAAGTAATTAGCCCCACAGGGAGGGAAAAGGGGAGATTCTCTCATCTAATTATTTCTAGGAAGCAAACAAAGCATCGATAATTAAATAAAGCTTATAGATAAACAGTTATCTATAAAATGAACAAAAAGGTAGGTGACAGAACACAAGAAATTTCTTGGGCTTAAAAGTAAGAAGTATCAAATTATGCAACAATTCCAAATGAAACTAAATAGAAAGAGTTGGTTCACATCGTAAAACCAAACCTTGAAAAGACGGAAGACCTTCCGTGCCAAGCTGGTTGATTTGTCAACATTTTGGGCTGTACCAGGCTCTCCATTACTCAAGTATTTGGAACCATATTGTATTGCCCTGCATATCTTGTCCCTGGCTTCTGCCTTGTTCAAATACAAAACAACGAGAGCAAGTTCTGCCCTAGCTGCATCCAGCGTACTCATCTTTTATGCTGAATAGTGAATACACCTAAAAAAATTGAGGTCCCAGTTAATTTCATTGTAACTGACCAATAAAATGAAGAATAACACCATAAGGTCATGTTCTAGCATTATATTACCAAAATATAAGAAGAACAATAATCAACTTTATATACATGAGGAAGGGGAAGAACAGGTTCTTCTTGCAATGAAAAGTCACTAAGTAACAGTTCTTACCAATACCAACGATTTATTTATAACATGTCAATTAGAAGTAACGACATCAACCGACAAAATAAATTCTGTAATAAGATACACTATAAGAATCAAAATTTCAAACTTCCATATAATAGTATGTCAAGTGAACACTTTAAGAGTCGATTTCGTAAGCCAAACGTGTGTTTTTAAACAAATTTGCGAAAAGTGTCCCATTTGGGAATGGGCTTGAAAAACGAATGATGGTTTAAAAACATGGAAAAAGTCACAATTTCAAATTGCAGGTAAGAAGGTGTGTTTTTTAAAACGCACAATTTTAAAGGCAAAACTGCGATTTACCTTCAACGCTTAACTGCATCTTTAAAAATCACATTTTCATTACTTGCAACTTGAAATTGCTACTTTTCAAACTGCATGTTTTGAAATTGCTAAACCAAGCAGACCCTCAGTAGCACATAAATAACAGCCTATTAGCAGCCACTAAACAATGCAGAAAGGAAAGTCCCAACATCGTCTTCCCACGAAAGAATCACTACAACACCCACTACAGGAACAGGAACATTTGTACACTTATCCAAGCTCAGAAATCAATACAACGTATCTAAATCTTGCTCAATAACTGAAATCAGAAAATCAATTCCGTTTATACAAGGACAGTAGTATGAAAAACATTATCCAAGACCAACCAAACTGTTTTGTCTTTGGGAATATTCATTAAAGTCTGTTTCGTTGCTGAAAAAGAGTAGGATGAGGAATGAATCAAATCAATTACTCGGATTTAAGAATTTTCTGTTTAATTGGGTTTCACCAAAAGAGAGAAATTCCTTCATTTTTCCGGATAATACGAGGCTATGGCTTTCCCGGTTAACTTCTACTCTAAAACAATAACAACAATAACAAAAAAGAAAAAGAAAAAAAGCGAAACAGGAAACAAATCTTGATATAAAGACGATTTTGAATTCACCAAATTAATCAAATTAAAATATCTCAATCCACAGTAACACAAAAGTACCAATATGAAACCAAATAGCAAGCAATACCCAGCTGAAAAAAAAAAAAAAGAATCATTTCCGCAGAAAAAGAATACCCAGCTGAAAACTCAAATCTTTGCCTATAAAAACAAAATACTCAAATATTTAAAAACAAAAATGAAATTTCCCATTACCGGTGTACCTGAAGTGCAAATCAACGATAAAAGACCTGGGGTCTGGGAATTCTAAATTCTATATATGCACAAAGAGAAAGAGAGAGAGACAGAGAGAGAAAGGTACCGAAGCAAGTGGCCGATGAATTGGCCTCGAAAAGCGTAAAACCGCTGTCTCTGTGAACCTCAGAAGCTTTCTCTGGCGTCACCTCTCTCTGTGAATCGTTTAGCTTTCCTCTTTGATAGGCTCTGATAAGGGTTTCTTTGGTCCTTCTTTCCTATAACAAACAAACAAAATAATATAATTCTTATACCCACAAAAAATATATATATATATATATATATACACACACACACACACACACACACACACACAAGCTTTTCCAATGTACATTCAATATATAATTTAAGTTTATTCTTGACCGTTCGATATCAGTATTTTTATGAAGGCAATGGATCATCACCTGGGCCGCTTCAGCAAATTATTATCTACGCCGTTGTGATGAGATCTCTAGTATCTGATTCCTGAATGATTCAATTTCGGGGTGCCATAGTAATATTTTGGTCAAGCACGTATCTTAAGGAAGATATAGATGGACCGTTCATGATTTGTCATCTCTCATCCTTATCTGGATTGTTGACACTCCACTACTCTATTCAGACAAGTTTCCCAGACAAGCATTACGTACGCAGGGAGGTGCTTGGACACAAGCACAATGGAATTCTTATACTTGGTTTTCTTTGATTCTTCCTTTCCTTTTCTTTTTTTGCTTTTAAAACTATTTTCAGAAGTCTGTTGTTATTTATTTATTTATTATTATTTTTTTCTATTTTTAGATTATACATTAACAAATAATTCAATTTTTTTTTTTAAAAAAAAAAAAATCTGTATTCTTTCTTTATTGTTTGAATATTTGGATAAAACATGTAGCCAACTTATTATTCAAAAAATTCAAAAAAAAAAGGGTAAGTTGGCTTGGATGCACAGCCATCCCTCATAGGGCTGGGAACGGTCTGGTCGGTATCGGTTGGAGCATTTCTACTTATTGATTCATGAAAGTTGGTTAAGTCGGTTAATTAATCGACTTCGTACCGACAATAAATAGTTTCGACTTTTTTAGTTAATTGGTTAATCAATTAATATGTAGTCGGTTAGTACAAAAGATATGCTTTTATTAGTTTATAAATGAAAATAAAAAGTAAATTCATAGAGCATACACTAAAAAAATAACCACAAATCAGCTCGACAAGCACAGTAAGAAAACATACCAAATAAAATTCAAAATTCACTTAAAAAATATATTAAGTTGGTTAACCGACAAAAAGAAATTCTACCACTTACCGAACCGCACCGATGTTGAAACTGTATTTTTATTCCGCCTACCAACTACCGAAGTCGGTTGTCGGTTAATAACAGTTCGATGGCAGTTGATAGGTGGTAAATGGTACTTATACACTTAGACTTAGTCATCCTAATTTTTTTAAAATAATAATAATAATAATTAAAAGAAAAGAAAAATTATAGTTTTTTTTACGAGTAAAGCTCTGTTTTGGTTTCTCAACATTATAAGTAGGTGTATTTTATAAAAAATATTTTCTCAAATGTTGACCTCACTATAAACACTTCTAAAACACAGATTTTCCTTTTATATCACATAGAATAGTTTGAAACATATTAACAAACATTCTCCAATTTAGTTTTTCATAATATATTTTAAAGCTTTAGTTTTAAATTTGATATAAAAGGAAAAATTAAAGTTGTGAGATCGGAGACCTAAAAGCAGTCTACCTGCTGCATAAACAAACTAAATCTTCCATGATGTCATGTTACTTTATCTTATCATCAAGGAAGATAACAAATCTTTACAACGTCATATCCAAAGGTTTAACACATAGGATTTTGGCACCATTCCCTGTCACTAGTTTTCTCATTCAACATGAATGATAACATGTTTGCTTTTTTTATTTTAGGGAAGCTCAAAAGCAGCATTTTGAAACATCCTATTACTATTAAACCTTAATGCAAAGTTAATTTATTTGTATGCCCTATCCATCTTGTTCGGTTAGGAGCTTTAACACTTACTCAAACTGTTTAAACTCCTGTCCAAACAAGGTTAATTCCGTACAACCATCGGAATTGAGAGTTAAATGCACAGCAATGAAGCCATCAAGGTTCAAAAACCAGCTGGCAGCTGTCATGCTCAATTATTTAAATCCTTAAATTCTCTACCAACAAAGATGGACCATGGTGAATCATATACCACGCACAAAGACAAGAAAATTTATGAAGCACATGAACAATCTTCTATAAATTGTAAAATCTTTCCCTGATTCAGACGCTTAACAGCTAGCTTTTGATGTACGCGGGGAATTGCCATTATTATGGCTTCACAGACATTGTAGCAGAATGGATATTCATTTATGAACAGTATAAAATTCGAAATTTAAATTTGATCACACAACTCCACCAAAGAGGAAGAAGAAATTTGATTGCAAGAGGATTGTGTTGCATAGAGAAGAGAGGAAAATATGAAAGGGGACATATAGAGACCATATATTGAATAAATAGTACATTCACTGCATAGATCAATAAGCTTGCGCATTCCAGTTCAAATCAGGAACTACTTTGTTTCATATAGACTATGAAACAGCGATCATACAAAACATAAAAGAAAAAAATAGAAGGGAAAACATCATTATACAGAAGACACTGGAAAGTTTTATCTATTTCCTGCTGAACAAACTTCTTAGTTTTCCTCTTTCCAACCGCTCCAGTAGCTTCTTGGCACCCGGGATGTCCATTTCTGTAAGCTTTTTAAGATACCCAATTGCTCCATAAGAGATCATCAGCTTCTTACATTTCTTACTTGAGGATAGAGATGCAAGGCAGGAAACGGCGTACTTTTTCGAAGTGTTTTGTGGACTTGGGTCGAGCAATTGGACCAGATTCGGCACACTTTTATCATCCTTCTTAACTTCTCTGCAGTTTTGTGAAAGGATCATCAGGCTTGAAATTGCCTGCGCAGCAACCTCTCTAACACTGTTTGATTTAGCCTCAAGCATCTTGACAAGCAGAGGAATGCACCCAGCTTCACCTACCATTTTCTTCATCTCTGTTGAGCTACAAACCCGACAAATTGCCGATGCAGCGGCTTGTTGTGCACCCAATGATCCAGATTTAAGCACATGAACTAACCGGGGCAGGAAACCAAGAGAAAGCAAGACTTCTATGGAAACCGACGCAACCAAATTTCTTAATGCACCAACTGCAGATTCTTGAGGCAGTGGACCATCAAGATAAACCAACAGGCTCCTAACACCACCTTCTGAAATAACAGACCTTCTTAGATTGTCATTGCTGGCAGTGAGATTCTGCAAGCACTCTGCTGCATATTCTTTGGAACCCAACAAAATTCCACAATCAAGAAGATTGATCATAACCCTTACAATCCCTTCCTCGGCTAGGGTTTGTCTCACCTCCGGGACAGCTGATAGATTCTTCAAAGTACAAGCACCTGCAGCCTGAGAAACAGAATCACCAGTCCAACAGACTTCAATCAGTGGACGAACGCCACCATGCCCAACAATCGCACGAGCTGTGTCCGGTGACATAGACAATCTCTGAAGAGAGATTGTAGCCTTCTCTTTGCCCACTGAGCTACCTGACTCAACAAGCCTAATCAGAGGCGGCAGGACTCCTTCTGAAACAAGCCAATTCTCACAACTCCCTGATTCTGCTAGCGAACAAATTACAGTGACCGTCTTCTCCCGGATACGAGGAGATGTTGCTGTGAGTAATTGAATTAAAGCAGCAATATTGCTCCGCCCCAAAACAGCCAAAACATTCTTTTCATCTTCTTTCATTACTTCGACAAGGCTGTCAAGAGCTCTGTGCTTTGCTTCTAAGTGCCCGATCTGAAGGCGCGCAAGCAATTCCCTTAGATTACTATGAGTTGCAGCCTCTGGTTCGGCTGAAGAACCAACCACAGATAAAGGCAAAGTAGCCTCACCAAGCACCCCGGTCTTGATCAAAAGCCCACAATCCCTCAAATTCAAGTCCAGTTTCCCTAACAAAGCATCCAAGTCACTCTGCATCCTAAGCTTCCCTTCATACTTCTCCCCCACACACAACTCAGCTAATTCTATCGCGTTCTTCAACGTCTTCGACATGGCCTGCAATTGCTCCTTACAAAGTGCATTCTTTGAGAAGCAAGGGTGGCTCGACAAGTCTGATAAACGCAATGGGATCTGCTCCAATTTTGATATTATCATCTTCCACCTACCAGGGAACCCCTTCACCTCCCTAGCCTTAATAAGTGCCACTGGAACGAGCTCTTGGGCATGAGACGAGCACTCTTCAGCAGTCTGAGTATCTGCTAAAACCTCAGCTCCACTCTCTTCCACCATCATTTCAATATCAGTCTCGATCCAATTTGTTGGCGGAAGCTACAAGAAATGGAATTCAGAGAAAACCAAGGCCTGTTGTAAGCTAACAACCCCAGATGAGAAAACTCGGAAAGGATATGATATTTGCATAGAAAATTAGATGGCAGTGGAGCAGTTGCAATCATAAACACATGAATTATAAATTAAGACTGTAATAAAATAAAATAAAATAAAAAAATCAGGGATTAAAAAAAACTAGAAAACAAATGCGACAACATCAAGAGCTTCGAGAATCTTGTATGATCACACACAGCTTTTTTGCTGAAAACAATACCCGACCAACCAAATGGAAGTACCTAAAGATGCCCCACGAGTCCTTTCCACTGCTCTGTAAATGCAAGTGCTCATTTAATGCCAACACAACTGGATTTGATTATTCAAAGTATTGTGATGAAAATGAAAGAAGTTACTTTTAACGGCTAAGCAGTGCCGTCCAATTAAGATTTAAGCAGCCGTCGGCACGATTTTTTTTTTTCTCCCCAATCACCAAAATAGCCCTTTAAAATTAAGGGATGTACTAATTTATGAGGGTATTTTGGTAAGTATGAACTAAAGCTACAAACTTTACTTTTCCAACCAGAATGTGGTGAATACTGAATACTGTATCTTTTATCAGGTTTATCTACTGAGTTTTTGCAAAGCTGATCCTGATCTGTATTCAACGGTCAAGATTTCTTGGAGAGGTTGGGAAAAGTTGGAACCTTAGCTGTATTTTCCATGTTTCTCACATAGATGGAGCTTCCTGGTTAGAGAGAGAGAGAGAGAGAGAGACTTTGCTTTGAAGAGAAGGTAGAAGTCTCTATCTACAGGTGTATTTTATTGAGTGTATTTAATTTAATCAAAATGGACAATCCCCACAGAAAAAAGAAAATGTAAAGAAAATTCTAAGCAATCAATAAGAAATACAAAATTTTACCTCGAATTGACTTGACTTTCCTTAACTTTCAAAGGATTCTTCCACCACTAACAGCCACCAAACAGCGCCCCTCTCTCTCTCTCTCTCTGTGAATTGTTCTGTAGGAGCAAGGTAAAATAAAAATGATACATAATGAGCAATAATTCCATAGTAGCAGAAAACAAACTAAATTCCAAAATATAAAACAAAAGAGAAGAACGAGTAAAACAAAATTGCCTTTTTTGAATTAGGCATCAAAGAAAGGAAGCTGAATCAGCTTCAAGAACCAACCTTTAAGACTCAGTAACTCAGAAGGTGTCCCTTTTTCACGCAGAAAGCAAACCAACATAGCTTCATCTTCAAACCTCACTCTGTCTCTCTCACACTAAGCTGTAACTCAGAAATGCTTCCAAGGAATCAGCAACCCACCATACCTTGACTTCAAATCTTTCTCCTCTCTTTCTCACTCACTACAAAGAAAACCCAGAAATGCTTCCAAAATCAGCGATCAAAAAACAGCTGGATCTTCAAAAACTCTCTTCTCACTCTCACTTTCAGACGACACTGACCCGGAAAACAATTTCTCAGAATCAGATATAGCTAGGGCTAATTTTTGTTCCCTAACGAAGAAACTGACATCAAACGGTCGAAATCATTTAAAAGGAACAAAAAAAACCCAAGAAAAATATGCAGAAGAATCTTCCACCTGGAAGAATAGGAAGAGATCCAAGTTTGAAAAACGCTCCTAAAGAAATTCAGCTTTTTCCACTATAAGACACACACAGAAATAGTGCATAACAATCGCAACTAAATTCAAAAATCAAACTTCCTCTCTCTCTCTCTCTCTCTCTCTGTGTCTCTCTGGGTTAATGGAAGGAAATGTCTCCCTCAGATTCTCTGTAAAATAACGCATTATTTTACTGTGCATGTTTTAAAGGTAAATGCCGAACACGATGAGAGATCAGACGGCTGTGGTTGAGGTTCAGACAGAGTATCCGACCGTTGGGATTGGGTAAATTTTGAATATGCTTTTCGAAAGTTTACGTTACCAATGTGAAGAGATGGCCGTGGCTGCCACGTGTGCGGTGGAACGGTTTATGACTTTTCAAAGTGGTGCATAGGTTGAGGATTGAGATAGATACCACGTGCGAGGGAAACAGATCATGGGAAAGTGTGTTTCAGACGGTTGGATTTACCTATTTGACCTTGTAATGTTTTTTTGAATTCGGATCGTTTGTGGAGAGTCCAGCAATATATAGGGCCCGGCCTATGAACGCTCCATAATATTGTGTTTTAAACGTGTAATTGTTAAATTATTTTTAAAAATTAAAATGCAAATGTGGACCAACCAGAATTTGTTGCATTTGAAAAAGAACAAATAATGTGACAACAAGTCTATTTTTAATTAGTATATTTTGATTTCTCTCGATCATCAAATGCAAATATGCATTCTCAAAGCCTCAAATGATAGTTTAATTGGATGTGAACCACGCCTCATGAAGCGGAAGTTACTCGTTCAACAAATATGCATAATATGCATTCATTTTACAACTCCAAGAAAACACCCATTGAATTAAGTGACAAATGGGTTATAGTTTTGAACTAAAGAATGCAATCATGAGCTTGAGAAGAATCAAATAGTGTGATGTTGTTATAATATTGATCTCGTAATTAGTAGGAAAGAAGATGTGGACACCGAATGATTAAGCTAATGCATTTTGAATGTTTAAACCAAGGAAAATAATGATTAAATGGCTCATTAGAGTCATGTTTTTTCATCTCTAGTTGACATATCAATATCAGTATAAAAAGCCAAAGTGTCCAACCAATTGGTCCATGCCACTAGTACATTGACTCTACGACAAACATACCCATCTCATTTCTTTCAACTTATCCCTTTTTATTGTTGAATTTGTACCCACTTTTTCTTTGATATGTTTTTAGTGGGCGAGGTAGTGATGTACTTCCCAATGGCTGCGGTAACAAACAAGAGCTCCATGCAACAATAATAATATAATCAAATATATGAGGGAGAGGGTTGGGTGAGTGAACCAGGACGCGTGAGGATGGTCAGGGTGCGGGTGGGGCTTTGGCGTTGCGTAGCCAGGACGTGACGATGTTGCCTGTCGACTACGCACAATTTTCCCGAATTATTTTATTTTATTTTATTTTTGTATTTCCGAGTAGTGGTGGCCTATGTGGCTATGTTGCATCCACCCACCACTTTGCCTTCAACACCCACTGCTTTCAACTTTACAAGTAGGGCCGTAGCCCGGTGGTAATTCGACCACTTGCATTGAATTTGAGTAATATTAAAAATATGAGTATAAAATTATATAAATTAATTTAAATTTGAGTTCACCTTAATTATGACACAAGCCATTAAAATAGGTATGGATGATACAACCCGACCCAAAATACCATTTAATAATATAAATCGTGTGGAATTAACTCGACTTGACCCATGTGTATATATATATATATATATATATATATATATGAATTATGCAAGTGAATCATGAATTAAGCAAGTTGACACAAAATTGACTTGTTTATTAATCAGTTTTAATCGGATCAAGACTGTTTGACTTTAATTCTATTTTACTAAACCATAACATGTTAATTTAATATTAAGTTCGTATTAAGTTTGTAAGTCTTATAAAAAATTGTTAACCTTGCTTATAAGAAATACACATATATTCTACAAGTTGAATGCACTGTAAAAGGAGTAAGGGTATACATCACTCTCTATCTCTCTTTCACCCCTCCTAAAGCCTATATAGAATGGTCCCCTCAGCATTTGGTACATGAAGATCTTTATGATTTTTTGGTCACATAAGTTTTGAAAAAACATGAGGGAGATTGGAGGCTAATAATGAATAGATTTTTTTTTTTTTTTTTTTTGCCCTAGATACTATTTCCTGGTTTTAAGCTGAGTTACATGTATACCCTTTAGAAGTATGAAAACTTTATTTATTTGCTAGACAGTTTTAAGGGCATAAAAGTGATTGAATGACTCAAAATGGATTGAAGGCGGCGGTAGGAAGAGAACCAGAGAGGAGAAATAGTAAATGGAAAGCTTCCTTGAGGGCCTATTTTCTACTTGTCACCAAACGTGATGAGAAGTGATGGAAAAATAGTAAACCTTTTGTTATGCTCAAATAAATAAATAAATAAACCCAAGAGCTTTTTTTTTTTTTTTTTTTTTTTTGCGTAATGTGATAAATACCACCAGACAAATAAAAAAGGGTAAAATATACATTTCAAATAGAAGATCTCTCCTTATGAATATCCAATGAGTAATGTTATTTAGTAAATTGTTATACAATTACCCTACAACTTAATGATGTCACAATAAAACTAAACCGTTAGATCAGCATATAAAATAAAAATAAAAAGATAAAAAATAAAAACATGAGCTGAGTTTCACTACCACTTCATTATAATTGTATAACAATCTACTAAATTACATTACTCATATCCAACCAAAAATGGGGAAATTGTACACTTGTTCAACCATCTCTCTTTCCAATCTTGTTTTTGGAAGCATTTCCACAAGATCTCTCCTATTCTCTCTTTCATTCAGATCAGGAATGAGAAAGATCATCTCTTGTAGTCCTTTCTTCCTTATTCAATTAGAAAAAAAAAAAAAAAAAAAAAAAAAAACCATCTCTCTTTCCTTAGTTCCCACCAACTTTATCATTTCTTATCTACTTTGATTGCAAAGCACGGTTTTTGAGATGATGAAAATTACATGCTTTGAGTGTACACATCATAAACTCAGAGCGTATAAAATTTGGGCAACTTCAGAGAAGATGTTGTAGAGCCCATCTGTCTTGGACAAGTAGATTCCACCTCTTAGACTGTCCAGAACAGGTGAGCTCAATAACATTTCACAAAAGCAAAGAGGTGAGCCCAATAACATTTCCCAAAAGCAAAGAAATTTGGGCAGCGTAACCACTGAGAATGTTTATTTTCCTGCGAGCGAGAGAGAGAGAGAGAGAAGGGGGAGGGCTTGATGTGACCACTATGTTAAACTTGCTAACCAATTCAAAAGCATACGGAAGTTCACAATTACCGTACAAAAATACAAATAACAAGTAGATAACTGAGCCCTGCAATGTCTGCAACCAAACAACAGACTACAAAGTGAAAGAAAAAGCAAACCTACCAACGAACTGACTGGAACTTTTATTCTGCCTCTGTTCAGGAACGGGATCTTTCCCGTGGTGGTGGTGAACGGCTGCATTGTCAAATAGTATAGTCAAGATTCAAGTATCATCTATTAACATATCGTACAAGGTTGGTTGAACAGACGGACAAACAACTGAGAAAAGCAAATGTCTCAGAAAGATTTGAAGTTTGAACCTGTCATATCTCCCATTGACTGGGCTCTCAGGTCTTTCAAACTTGGGACTTCCCCTTGTTTCAGGTCTGGAACTTGGATTTGATCCATGGCCATAGTCTGGGCTATCCCTATTCCTACGATATGGACTTGGGGATCGCACACGATCATAGCTTCTCCTATCAGGAGACATGTCCCGGCCTCTTCTATCAGGACTATAGCCATTTCTTTTATCATCATCATCTCGAACTGCATATTCCACTGAAATGACCCGATCCATGAACTTACTGCACACCTCAAATATGAATAAGCCATAGTTAATATAGTGAGCAGATTTGCAAATAAGTGTTAGGCACCCATAAAACTAATTATTTCATAAGAAATGGTAGCGGTACCAAATCTTTTGCCAAGATATGAGTACCAAAATGATGTGGAGCTTATTCATTAGAAAAGATCAAAATAATTAATCAAAAAAAATGCTACGGGTACCAATGAATAAGCTCCTTGATATTCATCTCTCAGTAAAAAATTTGTTATCCATAGCATTTCTTTTATTTCATAGGGCTCTTTTGAAAAGCAACTATATTGATATCCAATAACTTCTTGATCAAGTATACTACCAGTCTAAGCATTTGCTGAAGGAAAATACAACCTCATATTCGTTGCATCCAATGCTTTGGTAGCATCATCCTGTGACTCATACTGAATAAATGCAAAATTCCTTCTAATCCTTATGTTCAATATTTTTCCATATTGATCGAAGTGCCTCTCTAGATCCCTTGTTCTCGTATAACTTGGGTCAAAATTAATGACAAACAAGGTTTTTGATGGTCGCGTGCTAGCTGAAGATCTTGAACCACCAGGCCTTCTAATGCCACGTTCATGCTGCAATACAATATATGGTGATTGGTTTGAAGGCTACACTTGGAGTAAAAACACCCAACAACTGTTGGGCACTAAATGGGTATAACGCTTGTCCATTTCAATGATTTCATCATGTTTAATACAAAAAAAACTATCCTTCTGACAAGAGTAAAGAGAAATGCAACATTCACAAGTGTGTGCCGTAGCATGAGCATGCACCACCAGGGAAGGGTATGTGGAGATGTAATAACCAAAACCATCATAACCGTTGAGGTGAGGTCTTCTGTGGTGATGTTTTATGAAATGAATCATTTGTGAACCTTAAGATAAATTTAATTAAAAAATAACTCATGCAAATCTGATATGTGTATGGGAGAGAGAGAGAGAGAGAGAGAGAGAGCATGCCTAACAAACATGCTCCAAAAATATGCGACACAAATATCGTAAAATGATCACATATCAATGTTCAGACCCAAGCAACACAAGCATCTTAAATCACCTTGGTCCACTCAACACGAAGTCGGCGGCCCTTTCGACCAAATTCTGTCCTGTCAAGTCTTCGAATTGCATACTCAGCATCTCGTTCATCTTCCATATAGACGAAAGCAAATCCTAGGAAACCAGAATGTTAAGAACCAGAGCAGGAAATTTTCAGTTATGTAAAAAAGTTGCCAAAAGCAAAAAATTCTGCTCGTGGACAGTTTAGAAAATGGGGAAATGTTGACTCGTCAAGCACCAAAAAATATTCATATTACAAGGAAAAAGAAAAAAACTGTCAGAAAGTAACACAACACCTGCCACTGGCTGAAAATCATCATGATTTCTATGTTGAAACGTGTCGGAAACTGAACACTGAGCAAAAATCATGAGGAATGAAAAAGCAATGGTATCTGAGGTAGTGTAGGATGGCAGGGCTAGGGCAGATCAGATTAATTCTTCTGGAAAAATACAAGAAGATGAAGCTTGGGCACATGCTAGAAAAGAAATGCAGAGAAGTACATCCACCCAAGAAGAGCATGGACATTCCAAGTAATCCTGCGCCAAAGAAATGGTTGAGTATGGGGGTTTACACTCTAATGAAACTTGCTTCTGTTGAGGGAAAATAACATATACACCCATTTGAAAATGATTATTTAAAAAAAATTAAATATTGACCCTCTTGAATATCAGCTATCTTTTTCTAACAGCTATCAGATCATGAATTTCATGAGAATCGAAAAGATGACATTAAATGCCATTTTTAAGGGTACTCCAAACAGCCAGAAGAAAGAGCTCAATTGATTAAACATGAAGGTGCCATCACATATGTGCACCCTCTGCGTCCACAAACTCAGCTTCTGTCTCTTTTTAAACTAAATACTATAATATTTCAACTGACAGGAAAAAGGCATTTATGTCATGCCAAGATTTTGATATAGTAGCAAAAAGTAATTTGGCTATAAAACTGACAAAAAAAATTTGTTTTTGTTTTGATAAATAATAAAGCTGACCAAACTGAGAAGAAATAAATCGATAATGTAACTGGTCAGTATTATTGTTGGGTCCTATGACTGATATACAAAAAGGGTCAATGAGTTCTTTCGATATTATCATTTTCAATGGGTGTATGCTATTTTACCCTTTCTTAAACATGTCAAAACCCCACTATAACTCAACATAACAGGACATTTTCATCGTTGAGTTGTGTAGTCCGAATAGCGTTTATTCATGCCCACCTTTGTTCAGGGAAATAGTTGCTGTTAGGTTTTTCCATTGCATCAGGACTTCTGAACATAAAATCTGTATTCTACCATACTTATAAAAATCAACCTAGGCATCAATACATGTGTTTAAACTTCAATATATACTCACCCGTACAGAATATGAGGAACTAGGATAACTCAGTAACGACACTTTTCCAGATTTCACCACATCAATGTAAAGCAAACCTTTATCACACTGATGGAAGCAGAAGTAGATACTAGGCATCATAGCTCAGAAACCCACATATAAAAATGTAATCAAGAGAAATCACCAAAACCAACAGCCCAAAGAATCTTTCATTTTTCTAATAGCTTGACCACTCAATGTGAGCTCAACATCCACAGAAGAGAACAGAAGTGTACAAAAGAAGCCAGTGGGAAGTAATTAACCATTCTATATTAGGTAGATCAACAAAGAATAACAAAACAAGTAACTGAACAATAAATGTCACCTTGGACTAATGCAAGATCAAAACACTAACAATAACATTGTAGGGAAAAAAAAAAAAAAAAAAATCTTACCAGACTTCATATCCACCCTCTCAACCCTGCCATATCTTCTAAAAAGTCGCTCAAGATCAGACTGCCGTGCATCAAATTCAATGTTACCGCAAAAGATGGGCTTCATATTCCTCAAGTTCCAAGAATCAAATTTTTTAACCCTTTAATGAAAAACATGTGGAAGAAAAAGGAGTAAGGATACAAGTATTTTATCAAAACAACGTTCAAAAAGGACCGCAAAAAGGTATACTTGTTTTCTATTTTTGCTAAGAATAATGTGAGAAGAAGGGGGGAGAATGAGGACGATACAAAGGTTTACTTAATTACCTAGCAAGCTTAGTCATTCTTAAGAAAGTTGATCTACAAACATAGGAACAAGCACATCCTATTGAAATCGTCTTAAAATAGCTTTTTCAGTTATCAAACTTGCATATGCATACACAAACAGCTCAAGTGAAAGAACCCACACAATAATACACAATGTTGATACCATACATTCTAATGCAATACGCAATTGCAAGCAATGAACTATGCCTTCCCATTAGGTAAATCATCAACTCCAAGGTACAAGTATGATCAGTCTTCTAAATCCTATTTTCCCAATACTTAGAAAACAAAACAAAAAGGACCTTCTTAAGAAGAATTCATGCCACACAAAAATAAAAAATCTGAATCGCTGAAATGAGCTCTGGCTAAAACAGCACCTCCTCCCTGTAAGAACAGAGTGGAGGGTGAAGTTGTGGGTTCAAAACCCGTCGGCTGCAAAGCCAAGTATCTACGCAATACTTAGCTACCCAATCTACAACTGCAGACAAAAGATCCATACAAAGCGACAAGCACACAATTTCTGATCCTACATTCACCCACCGAGCTTGCACATAATTACAAGCACTACGCCATTCAGTTCTTCAACTAAATAAAAATAAGTCAACAGCAAACAGATCGAAACAACTAGCTCAGATAACAGAAATAATTGTTTATAGCATACGAACTAAAATGAAAATAAACCACAAAAGAATTGGAAGTCTGAAAAAACAGAGTCGGATCCGTTGATATTACCGGAAAAGGTTTCAGTTTCGCACCCACGAAGCGTTGCGACGGAGGCGGATGGAGGTCTCAGAGAAACCCTAGGTGTAATTGGACAAAATGTGGCTCAGAAATGTCTTTTTCTTTTCTAGTTCGAAAACAGCTTGGACAGAGACATACCATCAGAGATAAAAGGGGAAAAAAAAAAAAAAAAAAAAAAAAGTCAGTAAAACGACGGCGTCCTTGAAGGAACAAATCTACACTTGGGGTAGTGTTTGGTCATAGGGATTGTCTTGTCCTACTCGGGAGATGTATACTAAGCCGCCAAAAAATGAATTTGCGTATATATATCCTGAAAAAATTTATTATTATTATTATTTTTTTTTTATGAAAAATGAAAATTCAGTCCTTGTGGTTTACTTGATTTGCAATTAATTTCTTGTGGTATTAAAATGAACTCAAAGGTCCCTGAGGTATGCCAAAAAAATAATTTAATCTCTACAGTCAAATTCCGTTCACTGACTTAACAGATTCTAATAGCGTAAAATATTAGAGCTAATATAATTGTGATACTTGTACTATTTAAGTCAGTGTCATACTAAAGGAATTTGTTAAATTAGTAGACGGAATTTGATTGTAGAGACTATATTATATTTTTGACATACATCAGGGACCTTTGAGTTCATTTTGATACCATATAGAGTTAATTGTAAATCAAGTAAACCACAATGACTAATTTTGCATTTTTCCTCTTTTTTTTTCTTTTTTTTTTTTCTTACATGTTCATACAAGGGAATGGAGAGACTTGAGAAATGGAAGATTCCAACTAATGACTTCCGCTTCATGAGATGTGGTTCACAGCCAATTGAGCTACTCATTGGGAACGAAAAATTTTATGATTATTATTCTAACATCTGAAAATGTAAAAATAATCCATAAATCTAACTAATTTTTCATCGATTTTATTTTTATTTAAAAAAAATTCCAAACTATTTTTTAACATAAATTTTAAAAGAATAAAAAATATATGATTACTCCAACATATACTTCCTGGATGGGGTCAACGTGTAATCAAGAAGACCTCATGGCCATGGGCCAAGGCTTAGCAAAGCGACCTCCATTGCAAGTTGGTGGGATGCTCACCTAATATCTACATAAATTTTTTTTTTTAAAAAAAAAAAGTATTGAATATACCTATACAACATGCTATGATTCCCCATAAAACGGCCAAAAGAAGTAATGGTTCCAAAAAAAAAATTAAAATTAAAAATTTAAAAATCTTGAAAAAAAACTATTTCATATACTTACAAATCTACATTCTTCAACTTGATTACGGCTTAGGCATTGATTATCATTTCTCATCTGCTGGGGAAGTACCAAACTTTGATTAGATCCCAATAATATAATATTATCAACCATGATTACGATTGATCCAGGTTTCATGAAGTTCATGGAAAATCCAAACACCAGAGACAAGTGGGCAAACTTGTCGAGAGAGACAAGCTAGTTTTGTAGTTTGCATTGTTTTCTTCTTTGTTTGTTTAATTTCTCTTATTATAACTAGATCTTCCAGCCTCCTTTCAAGTGTAAATGTCAACTTTAAATCTGTCCCCATTTCACCAATTCACTCTCCATAATGATTACCAAGCTCAGTAAAGAGAGCTAATATGAAAACATCAATGGGAAATTGAAATCGGTGCAATACCGGCCAACATATTCAAGAGAGAAAATGGGTGATTTTGTTGCTGTGGTGATTTAACCACCATTTTTTATTACGAGAAGTTTGGCCACCCAACCCAGCTATTTGAAGGTGGCCTAACTATTCTTGAAAAAAAAAATTGAATCGGCCAATTCTTTTTTCTACTAAAAAAAATAAAATTTATTTAGGACTTCGATTATTATTGTGTACCATAATAATGGAAAATGTTATATATAAAAAAACAACCAAAAAAAAAACATATATGTTATCACATATCTATCTCTCTCTTTCTCTCTTCAAGCGAAGAACTTATAGTATCACTTGAAAGCAACAGCAACTTCATATAAGTTTTATACAACATAAGACATGATTAGCAACCACTTGATTGCTGCAGATTAGCATCCATGGTGATCCATGCCTAGCTGGCTTTAATTTTCTCCATTATATGGGGAGCCGCTGAAGGTTGGAGGGACCACCACAGAAGAAGAAACCTTGAACCGCTTACTCCTGGTGCCCTGATCAAGATCCACATCATCAAAACCAATCTGATCTGGGCTATCCATGTTCCACCCCATCATTCGCTCCATGAACCCTTGCTCACCAAAACTAACCTCTCCAATATCCGACCCATCTGACTCCAGCCCATGTTGGCGGCCGAAACCGAGCCACTCAGCGCTGCTTTCCGAAACACTAGTAGAGCTTTCCCAAGAAGAGGGCGCCTCGTTCCCGAAATGGGGCACGATAATGCTTGGCTGCACCGCCACTTTCTCAACGCTGTTGATGTCCATTTGGTTTTGGAATTGGTAGTTTCTGAAGTGAAATATCTTAGCAAAAGTGAAGTGATCACTTACCCTACTTTTCGAGGATTTATTGTCGCCATTCCTTGCCATGATACTCTGCAGATTTTTGCTCAGTTTTGCCTTCAACGAAGAGAAGCTGAGCCCATGCCTCCCTTCAGATTGTGACGGCGACCCCCCATTGATTGGGGATGACGAACCCGATAGGCTCGAATTTGGGTTAACCGATGCAAAGTTGGTTCGGGCATTTTCCCCGCGTAGGGCTCGAGCCGCCTCGTCATACGCTCTAGCCGCTTCTTCTGGGGTGTCGTAAGTTCCGAGCCATAGTCTTACTCGTTGAGACGAGTCCTTGATCTCTGCCACCCATCTCCCTGACAGCCTTTGTCGAACTCCGACAAACCTACGGAGTGCCGGTTTGCTTGATTGCACCTTGCTGTTGGTGGCGGTGGCAATATTAGCGGTTTTCGTGGTTTCAGAACCTCCTGCCATTGACACAAAAATCGCAATAAACTGAGCTAGCTTTTAACTAGTTTTCTTCTGGCCGTTGATCAGCAAGGATTAAGAGAGGAATTTGTTATTGCATTTGAAAACTAAGCTCATTGGCATAGATGGTACCATCTGGCGCTATATATATATATATAAGGTAGCTGATAGCCCCAAGAAGAATGGATCCAGGCATATACCCATCTCTATTATTATTAGTTTGTTTCTTTACTATTTTTTAATCTATCAACTAAATTAAATCAATCTTTTGCTATGAGTTCAAAATTTTAGCTTAGTTTCATAGCAAAAATTTTGAGTTCGAATTTCATTTCTGCTAAATATTTACGTGTTAAGCTTCATTTATTAAAGAAAAATTTGAATCCACACGTAACGGAAAGCCTTTTGGGTAAGTAATAAACTCTCATATGAGAGAGCTTTTTGGATAAGTAATAAACTTTCATGTGAGAGAGATGTCATCACCTACATGATCAAACCAAACCAACTGTTTTTTATTGATTTAAACTTTTAGAATAAGTTTATAAAACAACTTTTTAAATCTCCAATCGTGTGCATAATGTACTTGCAAGTTGCCTAGCTAGCTTTGGCCCGATACGCGTAAGCTCTGTTCTAAGTATTAGACGGCTGCAAGGAGTGATGAAAAATGCAGTCTATATGCAGGCAGATGCCTATCTCTATCATGTCTTGTTTCTTTCTAATTTTCTAACTCTTCAACCACCATTTTTTTAAGCTTCAATCGTGTGCATAATGTACTTCCAAATTGCCTCGTCTTGGGCTCAATGAGCTTAAGCTTGGCTCGTTGGTTAAAACTACACCTAAATTCTCTGTTACATAGTGTAATGTTTTCTATGATTTAATGATGATTGCTTTTTCTGTTTTGCAGGAGGTTGTTTATGTACGTGGGAATTGAAACGAACTTGTGAAAAGAAGATTCTGGAAAAATGATTTGTACTTATTTCCATCGCACACCAAATTCTTCATCCTTCAACCAAGGCGATCGACCATGGAGCAACTCGAAAGCCGCGGCGCAATCAGACCCGAGCCAAACGGGCCGAACATGGAAAAATACAGAGAGAAGCCGACACAAAATGGCGGTCAAAGTTTGTCGGCTAGTAAATGAAAAACGGATTTGTAACGTTGCCATCGGAATTTTTTAAAACCCGGCGGGCAAGTTTAGTTTAATGGTTGCGACGTGGAGGTAACCGTTGGATTTTAGTCGTTGGAGATAGAATGATTTGTGGGCTCCAACACTTCGTACCGTGTCCTTTGTGCTGTTTGCATTTTCTTAGTGAAATAATGAAATATCATCCCTTAAATTTGAAGCAATTCTTAACATTAAATCATGTACTGCTAAGGCTTTGTGGGTTGATTGGAAGTACCCTTTTTTTAATTATTATTATTTGTTTTGCTAATCATGAGATTAAAATATTTTCGACAATTTAGACAGTAATTGTGAAACAACGTATAAGAAGCCCGCTCATCTGCCAAAATAAATTTTGGATTACTTAATATTTATTCGGACAAGTGGATCACTAGATCTCGTATAATTTTTGGTTTCACAATTATTGCCTAAATTAAATTACTAAAGATCCCAACACTCTATTTAGTCCTAATCATGAGGGTTTTGATACCCAAAATTGAAAATTCCGTTCCTTTCAAGGTGGAATTGAGACATTTGTCTTTTAGCACGTGGATGTTATGCACAAGACACGTGTGGAATGGCACGTGGAATCAATTTATGATCCAAATAGGTGATTATCCACAGAATCCTATGCTTCAAAAGAGCTTGTATAAGGCCTAATCAGATATATACGTGGAATAAGCATGCAGCATGTTCTCCTTCATGTTAACTGACTTAATTTGCAACTTGCTAATTTAGTCTTCTGGCCATTTACATGGTGTAAGATTGCTAAAAATCCCTTTTATGATATAAATTTGCCATAAATTTTTGCATATTTTGATCCAAAAAATCCTATTTATGCTTCAAAATGGATTTTAGAGGCTAATTATATATAATAAATATGTATAAGAAAGAGGCAGAGTGTTCCACTTGAGGCAAACTGAGTTTAGCAACCCACCAAGTGATGTTGTTTGTTAATTAACGTTGGGTAGCAAATTTAATGATTGCATCGATGATATCAACAAATGACCAAGTCATCATAAGTGAGCTGCGGATCGAGTTGAATCAATCTTCTACTTGACTGGTCATTTTCTCACTCACCAAACGGCATGCAGCTTACCTACTTTCCCCAAAGCATATAATAAAGTATACTTATTACATGCGTCCATAAACGATAATAGCCAAAAAAAAATACTTTTATGCTTTTTCATCTCGTACGGCATTTTCGTTTAATCTTGGTTGATGGAAGTTTTCTCATTATAGTCGTCATAATTGTGACAAATTATCACCATACCAAGTAGAAATTGGAGCCGGAGAGCGCAGGCCGAACACAGTCGACCGCACGGCTAACCTCAGATAACGAACGCCGGTAAAAGAGAGACCGAGATCGTGATAGGTAGAAGAATAATCTAATGCAAGAATGATAGATTAATAATTATATAATGAAAGAAGTGTTGCCCTCTGATTGGGCTCAACCCTAACCAAGTGTGATGTCAAATTCACGTCTTCTAGTGAGATACATTTTTTTTTTGGTCAGGTGTTACTTGCTGATGGAGGTATGGTCTTGACAAAGGAGTGGTGTCGAATTTCTTGCCTACTGATAGGTTACGACCATTTCTCGTCAAGACTAAAGGGATAGCTAGAATGAGGTCGAAGGGCAACTATTTTTTGTCCTGTATGGCTGTATCTCTCGTGGTTGTCTGATTAGTTTTTTTTTTTTTTTTCTAATAGTTTGTTGGTTTGTTAACTTTGTTCGCCTCGTAGGCGCTTGTGGTTTGGGCATATAGAACTACTCGGCCCATGCCTGCATTAATCTTAATTGAAGATGGTAAAATGAATATATTATATGTAGGATTGGTAATAAAATAAAATAAAATAATGCTTATTGTGAGGAGTCAAACCCATGCAATGCTTATGGGGTGGTACCCTACCATAATTTTTTTGAAGTCTTTTCATTATGTCTTCTATCTTTGGTTTCTTTGCCGACGTGGTCCTTTCTCAAAATGTTCGGCTGAGATTGATCTAATTAGATCTCAATCATCTTCATCGACGCTAAAGTAAAGACTTACTCAACTGAAGAAAAAAAAATCAGGAATAGTATATTTATTAATTGAGAAAATCTTTTATTAGAAACTCCTTTTTTTAGACATTAAAAACGAGTTTTGAAGCAAGTCATGGCCGATGAAATTTGAGACGTTCACTGCCAGCCAAACCTGTGGGTCCAGCGAGACCCACGCTGTCGGTCTGACCTGAGTTTTGCTGGCTATGAATTTTTTTTTTTCCTGATTTGGTGTGATTATTCTCACTTTTATTTTTTGCATTTTTCTTTAATTTAATAATTTATGGTGTGTCACATAATAATTGGAGGCTGTAGAAAATGTGTTATCAAGATGGACTTGATAGTAGGGTTTTCTTATTAATTTCGTCTAATAATACCGCAATTTCTAGTTTTTTTTTAAAAAAATTTTAATTTATGCAATGTCCTTCAAATTACAGAATTACTAATAAAGCTGCAATATCTTTTATGTGTAAAAATGACAAAAATACTTTTAATAAAAAATTTAAAAAAATCATTTTCCAATAATATGGGACATTTTACAAATTACAAACTTCATTATTGATTTTTTTTTTTTTTTTAAACATATCATACTCATTCATTGATAAAAGTTGCGAGCCTAAAACTCTTACAAACAGAGCAAAAAGCTCTGAAATAAATCATAGCCGAAGCTAAAGATACAGTCATCAACAATAGACCAAATCAACAAAAACACAGCATCCGCTAACTTATGACTAAATATCAGGTTAAAAACTCAGATCTGCATCAAACAGACATCATCTAATGCATAGGTAGCACTTATTCCTCGGCCTTGAGAGCAAAACTCTCAAGCCGATACTTATTCCTCGGCCTTAAGAGCAAAACCCCCAAGCCGATACTTATTCCTCAGCCTTGAGAGCAAAACCCACAAGCCGATGCTCATCCTCCTCGACTTGAAAGCCAGGATAAATTTCACATCCACAACCCAAAGGTTTGGACCAGTAATATCGGGCAGCAACCAAGCGCAACAAAGCAGGAGGAGAAAGCCTTATTACAAGCATAAATAAAACTATACAGGGAAATAAAAGGGAACAATAAAACTAATGCTCGAAAATAAATTACAGCAAATAAAATCAAATACAGGGGAATTCAAAGGAAATACAAAACAAAAAAACAAAAAAACAGGAAAATAAATGCGAAAAACACTCAAAGCGGGTCACGGCAGCCAGAGGAGGCCGATCGTGAGCTGGCCGGAAACCGCCGCGGAAGGTGGCACAAATAGCTTAGCGCGGGAGGGGCGCGTGAAAAGACCCGACAGCGAGTGGTGAGCAGCGAAGCGAGCGCGGAGGAAATCGGCGGTACACACAAACAAACAGGGAGGGAGAGAGTATAAGTGAAAACCCCCAAAAGCAGTATCCACCAAGAGATAATACAAGCACAACAGAACAGAAAATACTAAAGACAGAAACAAACCTAAAACAAAAATCCGGAAGCAAAGAAGGGAGGAGGGATGCAGGCAACGGGCATCACTCCTCCCCTGAGGCAGCGGCGCTCAGAAGGGGAGCTTAGGGTTTCATAAGGCTTAAGGTTTCTTTTTAAAATATTATCAGTTGAGGGATAAATGTACTACTTTCTCCAAATCATAGACTTCATTTGGCGCTAGCCGCAGTACAGAACAAGAAGAAGATCCAGTTTCCAAGTCAATCTCTCTCTCTCTCGGGAAACAAAAAATGGCTGATCCAGCTCTCCACCCAGAAACCCAACCCCTCAAACAAATCGCTATAGACTACACCCCAGAAGCCTGCACCCACTGCCCCAACTCCAACACCATCACCCTCACCTTCGACCACCGCGGCGGCGCAAGGTGGCGCACCACCACGAGATTCCTCTACGGCACCTTCAGCGCCCTCATTAAGTGTCCTACAGGGAACACCAGCGGCCTCAACTTCAACCTCTACCTCTCCTCCCTAGAGGGCGACAAATCTCAGGACGAAATCGACTTCGAGTTCTTGGGCAAGGACCTGACCATCGTACAAACCAACTACTACACTGCCGGCACCGGCAGCAGGGAGAGCATTCACCAGTTGGGTTTCGACTGCTCTGATGGGTTCCACGAGTATGTGATCAAGTGGGGCCCGAACGAGATCCAGTGGCTCATTGATGGGAAAGCGGTGAGGACGGAGAAGAAGAGGGACGGTGAGGATTTTCCAGAGAAACCCATGTTTTTGTATGCGTCCGTTTGGGATGCAAGCTACATTGATGAGGCGAGGTGGACTGGGAAGTATGTGGGGTGCGATGCACCGTATGTTTGTGTCTACAAGGATATTCATGTGCCGGCTGGGACTGCACTGGAGTCTTCTTGTGATTCGTGATCTGGGTTTTTTGGGTTCTTGTCTTCTTGAGGTGGGTGTTTTCAGAAATTCAATAAATTAAAAATGATTGATTTTCATTGATGTTGTTTGATTTTGGGTGGGGGTAGTCTGTTGTACTCATCATATTATTTGGTGATGATAACTGTTGATGCCCTTTTGTTTCCAACTTGTGTTTCCATTTGGTTGAGAAAAGTATTCAAGAGTTGCTTACTTGAACATGAATGAATGAATAATATTGGTTGATTACTCTGTAAGATTGTAGTTTTTATGCTTAGTTTTGCTTCGAAAAATGTTTGTTCAGACTGATTTATATACATATAGCAAATCTTATCAATTGATGGAGGTCGCCTAGAGCTTATTGGGTTTGCATATTGTAATATATGCTGTTTTTACTCACATCCAGCTTCATGTTGCAATGACAATTGAGGATTCCAGCCATCTATGACTCCAAGTTCTTGATTTGTTGAGGTGGGTATCAGTTTATGAAGGTAAATTGCCAACATAGTGTTAATGAGATATTACTCGTCTGCCTATTACCATTATATTATTACCTTCAGTTAAAAAGTTGAGACTCCAAACCAGGTAGTCCATAGGCCATAATTGACACAAGTAAAAACTGGGCTTAAAATTGACAGGCCCATAATAAAATCCAAAAAAAAAAACAGAGAGAGAGAGAGAGATTGGAATCCAAATTCGAAAGGCCCATGGGCCAACTGGTTAAACGGATGGGACCTTTCCTACAACCGTTTATGTTAGGACTTAGCAACCGCTTCTGTTAAGCACTAGCAGCAGATTCTCTATAGCCAATTCCCTTCCCTATGTTTAAGAAAAATCTCAAAAAAATCACAAAAAAACACCCATATCAGAAGCCCTAAATATAACCAACATCAAAGGTCTGGATCCCCTAAAATTCTTAGGAGAATTCTAGTTTCTGAAATTTCAGATCTAAGCCATTAATTTTTATCCAAGAGTCATTATTTTGTCACGTGTTCCACTAGTAACAAAATAATAATAAATTTTTAATGATATTAATAATTATCATTATTTTATTATTTTATTAATAGTGAGACACGTGGTAGGATAATAGCTCTTAGATAAAAATAAATGACTTAGATCTGAAATTTCAGAAACTGAAATTTCCCTAAGAATTTCAAGGGATCTGAATCCCATCAAATGACATCTACAGTGTTCTCAATGCATTGGGAAACACTGTAAATGTCAAATGCATTATTAAATTGTAAAGAACTAATTCTCTCTCCTCTCTTTCACATATCCCAACAACTTTCTCTCCTCTCTCATCTTTTATTGGTTGCAATGATAAAAAAAAAAAAAAAAAATAGTATCAAATTCATATAGGAAAAAATAAGAGAATCTATTGTGAAGTGTTTTTTTATAAGGAATCAAAAAGTAGTTTTATTCTCAAAATTAAAGAAAAATTGTTAAGAATCTGCTGCTAGTGCTCTTTAGACTTAGGAACCACTTCTATTAGGACTTTAGAAAATGGATACGAAGTCAGAATAAGGTTTAGAAGATAAATATTAGAGGTTAATAAGTTTTTCATATTTTGTCTATATTATTTTATAAATTCAATAGATGAATTATTAAATTTGTAGAGTCCACCATTGACTTATGTAAAAGAATTGTGTTGCCCTACTTAAACATGTGGTGCTTTTTGACTCGAGGAGAGCTAGAGTGAAGATCACGTAAAATGGTCTATTTTCAGATTAATTCTGCGTCATGGAAATTGGAGCATTCCTTGAAAGACTTCCAAGTCTTCCACTCCCTAGCTGTTTCAACTATAATTATACAAAGACAAGGAAAAAAAAAAGTAAAAAGACCGACCACAGTATTCTCAATAAACAAACACCGTGTAGTTTGGATTTCAATAATTTTATGGGCCAACTGTTAAAAGTAAATAGTAAATAGACAGACAATCTAAAATTTAGTTAGACATATGGACATTATATTAACTCTATTATATTTACTATCAAAATTAATAACAATTTAAACAAAAATCAGTAAAAATCTCTATTGCGTCAGCTTGCCCTTCAATGAAAAAGTTTCCGTTGGACAAAATTGAAAATGCTCACCAAATTTCACCAAAGTCTATGCCTTATCCAGAAGTGGCAAGGTTGAGAGACAGGCGCAGCCTCAAAAAGCAGAAAAGGGCCTCAGATTCTCTACCACAGTACACTCTCGTAGGAATCTCCCAAAATTTACTCTCTTTTTACCGTTGAGTTCCTTTGCCGCCAAAACTGGCAACCGTCGTCAACCGTCTGATCCAGAACCTCTTAAATCTGTGGGGTCCCTCCATGTTATGGACCCCACGAATATGATTCCAAAAGGGCAAGAAAATGAGCACTCTTCATCCTATCACATATCCGACTTGTCATCCCACCGTCCGTTCGTGGCCCCAAGTCTTCTTAACTTTTGAGTCCACCCCTCCGTAGTCCACCTGAAGAAATTAGGCCAATCGTGCTTTGAGAACTTGATATTTCTCGAAAAATCATGATCTGGGTGACTCTTTCCAAGTCAGTCTTGTTCTCCTCTCCGCTTTGTTTTCCGTCTTCTGTGGTTTAGAACTTGTGGGTGTTCTTGTTAGTGTTGTTTCTTCATCTTGTATTGTGCTTTCGGACCTCTGGGTGTATTTTGTTTGTCTGAGAATTGGGAAGTTGGAGATGACGGGTTCAGGAATGAATTTGATTACCGCTGTTATTGGGTTTGGGATGAGTGCAACATTTATTATATTTGTCTGCACAAGAATAATCTGTGGGAGGCTCCGCAGGGCGGAATCACGGCCCATGTTCGAGATTGAATCAGGGATTGATCTTGAGCAGGTACGTACTGTTCAATTATCTCTTTGCTGGGTTTTCTTCATTTTTGGCTGGTAATTGGTAAGACTAACTGATTGGGTGTTTTGTCTCAATTTGTGAATCTATGCCGAGTGTTGTAGTGAGTTGTGCTAGCTTGAGATGTTTTAGCATATTGTTAGTTCTTGATTGTCCTTTAATTCACATTTACTTACTGTAGTAACTAGAATCAATATGCAATTTGGTTGCTTTAGGGTTGAAATATAAAGGTAATAACAAAATCTAGGGGAGATTTATGGGTCTCGTGAGTGAGTGTGTCTCTGTGTTTGAGTAATTGAGTGTGTGAGTGTGTTTCTATATATTATATATGAACTGTCATGATTACTTGTGAAGATAGCTTTCTCTAATATATATTAGCAGATTGTCTACACTGCATTGTCTATAAAAATTGTTAGAATATATGAACTGTCATGATTACTTGTGAGGATAGCTTTCTCTAATATCGGCAGATTGTTCTACACTTCGTCTATAAAAATTGTTAAAATATTAATTAAGTAATTAAATCAATGATTTCTTATTAGTTTAAGCTTTTGAAATAATTAATAGTTTAATATGGTAAGTTTTAAGTTCGAATCTTGATTTCATCTTTCACATCTTATTTCTATTAAACATTTTATGTCTTACTTATTAAGGAAGAATTTGAACCTATACGTGAGGGGAGTGTTAGAGTATTAATTAATGATTAAGTCAACTATTTTATATTAAGCTTTTGAGATTAGTAGTAGTTTAACAAAAATATCGACTGTGATTTTTTTTTTTTTATTCAACCTTAAGCCTAAATTTGCTTTCTTCCCACTTACAAAGTGGGTGGCTTTATAGGATCATCTTACAAGAAGGTTGCACCTGCCTTCCTACTTCTCTCATTTGTAATTGAGCTTACAGCAATGGTATTAAATTTTCACTATTTGCTGACAGCCAGAGCCTGGGGTTAGAGGCCTTGAACCAGTTCTGGTTGCTGCGATCCCTACCATGAAATTCAGCCATGAAGCTTTCAGTTCTATGGAAGATCCACAGTGAGTTCAGCCGCCAATAATTGGTCATTGAATAAAAAGTTCCTTTTATTTACCTTAAAATCCTATGTTAATTTAAGTGGTATGTCTCAAAGAGACTTTTTGTTTTAGTTCTCCTCGGATAGACATAAAAGGTTAGTTCTTTTGCTTCTGCAGGTGCTCAATATGTTTGGCAGAGTACCAAGAGAAAGAAGTACTACGAATAATGCCCAAATGCGGCCACAATTTTCATCTCTGTTGCATTGATGTGTGGCTCAGAAGACAGTCTACTTGCCCTGTCTGTCGTCTACCATTACAAGACTCTTTTGGAACAAAACATGAAAGACCACCTGTGTTTAGTATCACTCAATCTTTTGATGATTCTGAGGTCTCAATGGAACATTCCCATCTGTGGCTGCTACCTGGCCTTGAGCGTGCAATAGAGAATGTAAGTATCCAAGGGCATGTTGAGCCTGTTCTTGTGAACACCCCAGAGCCAACACTTTCTGGAGAAGCAGAAAGAAGACGATGATGAAAGCAACTCAAATTTATTGTGCTCCAGATTGTAATACATATCTCTGTAGAGTGGGTGAAAAGCTTTTAGGTTTTGAGGCATTTTATGATTGGAGATTTTTTATTCCTACATGTACAGAAATTTCCTATCCTCTGTTGCATGACTCAGACTCAATAACTTGGAATTGTTGTGAAAAAAAAAATCCTCAAAATTCTAAGAAGTATCAGATGAAGTTCAATCGATATTTGGCATTCTCATCCAAGCATCCATCTTTATATAAATTGAAGTTGTTAAGCATTCGGTATATTGTAGCTTTATACATATAGTGTCCAAAAATAGAAAGTGAAGCTTCCTTGGAAGATTGCATACATTATCTAAAGTTCTAGCTAAATTTTAGCTAAAATGCTTCAAATGCACTTCACTTCACATCATATTATTTATTTTTTTCTTTATACCATTTAACTATTATCTCTCTCTCTTTCAAACCCATTGTTGTGCTCATGTTGTAGAGCCAAGAAACGAGTGCTCGTTGCCACTACCAAAATCGTTGTGTAAAGTCAACAAATCTGTGCTTGTTACTGTACCACTTCTAAAAGCCGCCACCTCCTGCTCTTTCTTTAGCCCAGACCGCCATGCTCTCTCTCTCTCTACATCTCATTGCTCATCTAAAGCTTGTCACTAAAACCCTACCCATCCCCAACACTCGGATTGTCACGCTCTCTCTCTCTCTTTCTCTCTCACGAACCACACTCGTCGCCAAAAGTTCGATCGCCGCCCCACTCACTACCACAATTGCATCTTGAAACTCACAACATTGGGGAAGCCAAAGAGTGGAGGGAGGTGAAGCCACTTGGGTGAGAGAGTCGAGGAGAAGGACTGCTGGAGACTCGTCGAAGATTACGAGTCAATCATGAGACGAGCCGCAACGAAACTTGCGGTGCGAGGTGGCCTCTAGAAGCTAGAGAGAGAGAGAGAGAGAGAGCTAAATAAACAATCAACAATTTTATGTTTAGAGAAAGCTACATTACCAATCCTAATTTTGATTGATACTGTAACTCATTTTCATATTAGGCTAGGGATAGTTAATCCAATATAAAATAGTTTTGGGTGATTGTATTTCTAATTTTACGTAACAACCCATTTAAGACAAGCCAATATAAATGGGCTTAGTCATTCTGCATATTATGACATATGGTGACTCGATTGTGAAATGCATTTTGCCCAGTTTCAAATTCGTTGGTGCAAACCAATGGCCTCATAGCTTTGAGGAGGAGGCTTGAGGTTTGACCAATTGTTAGTGTGAAATTTGTCGGGATTTATGAAATTGATGGGATGAGATGAGACGTTCTCCTATCCATTGCAAAAAAAATAAAAAAAAATTGTGAAACTTTCTTCAAAATAATGATGATGTTGCCCGATCTGTTCCAAATCTCATGGAATTCCAAATCTCGAATTAGTGCGGTTTGAACCTTTTATTTATTTATTATTATTTTTTTTTTAATGCATGCGAAAGAAGAAAAATAAATATAAATAGAGCCTGTATCTGACAAGCTCTGCTTATATTATAAGAATTGCAAAGCGCTTAGAATGAGATTTGTTATTGATTTTCTTCCGTTCAATTCTTATAAATTTATGATTAAATTTATGGGGTTCACAGTATCAAAAATCATTTCTAACCGTTTCAATGATATGATTCATCTTTACTTGTAGTTAATTTCATGTTGGCCTTGATTTTTTTTTTTAACATGTTCACACAAGGGAAGAGAAATTCGAACTAGTGACCTTTACTTCAAGAAGCATAGTTCACACCCGATTGAACTACCCCTTAGAGACCATGTTTGCCTTGATTTAAGCATTGTTTATCTTTTAAATTGGAGGCGTATCGTATATAGTGGCTAAAATGGTAGTTAATACCCGTATAGCCCAATAATGGTATGGGA
Organism: Corylus avellana; assembly: GCF_965113065.1. Classification (NCBI taxonomy): domain Eukaryota; kingdom Viridiplantae; phylum Streptophyta; class Magnoliopsida; order Fagales; family Betulaceae; genus Corylus; species Corylus avellana. The sequence continues at coordinate 1,837,625 of NC_142495.1, forward strand.
GTTAATTATCTATTACGTAGGACCGTGTAGGTAGGAAGAACAAAAGTTGCAGGACATTAACAAATAATTTAAAAATATAAAATAATTTTTTATTTTTATGTTATGAAAGAAATTTTTTATTTTTATAAAAGAAAAAAACACATAAATAAACATTAAGGGTCTGTTTAGGATTGCGATCTTAATAAGTGTGATTTTAAAAATGCTATTTTTAAAAATTACATTTTTAAAATCGTTGCTTTTTAAAATCGTAAAAGCACTTGGTAAAATATGTTAAAAAATATTTTTTTATTAAATATTTGTTATGCGAATTCATAATTTTGGTTTAAATTCGCACTTTTCAAATAAGCACCCCTTAATCTGCTTATTGAAATCGTAGATTTTTTTCTTATTTTAAATTAAGTATTTTTTAAATCGTAATACCAAATATCTTACGTTTTGCGATACCTTATAAAAACATAAATTATTCTTATGAAATCGCAATTTCAAACACACCTTTGAGTCTGCATTAGATAATAGTCATAAAAATGAAGTACTCATACTACGTATTAGTTATTACACCAACCCTCTGCTTGGAAAAAAAGAAAAAAGAAAAAAGAAAAAAAACATATCTCTATCATACACGTGTTGCACTTGCATCTAATATAGTCCTACCCAGTACCCAGCGCCAGTGGTAACACCGTAAAAGCGTTTTGGAGCGGAAAGAGATAATGGTGGCACACGTAGGAGTCGTGTCTCTCGGCTCTTGCTTGCCTTCTCTCCCTCGTCTTCATCGGCCCTGCTCCCCCAAGCACACACCATTTGCCAGTACGTACAAATATCACTAAGAAAGTGATGATTTTTAAAATGTGTATGAGCTGAGTTTAGTTGTCTCTCACTAATTTGAGGCGAAATGGAGTCGATATATGAGCTTTTTGGCACCCCACATCGGTTTTTTTGGGTGTGCATATACATGGGATTTTGCTACCTCTACCTTCTTGTTGTTTTGGTTGTTGATTACCCATAATTGATTTTGATGAATTTCTTGAGCTTTTTAGCTGTCTATTTATAGTGTGAGATTAAATTATATTGCTTTTCCTAAAAAGAATTATGATTTGAACCTTAATGGAGCAAATTCATGGAATGAAAAGATTACCCCCAATATATAGAATTTCCCTAAGAGCTTCTTTGATGCCTGTTTGTCTTGCGGTGGAGACAATATATTTGGTTTCTGGATATTTACCAATTGATGATACGATGTTCTCGATTTTTTTTTTTGGTGGGTTTGTAATTTTTTAATGTTCTTATGGTTTTGAGCTGTGATGGAGCAACTTTGGGGTTATAAGAGATTTCCCATCAGTGATTTGATGTTCCTAAGAATTGCTGTTGCAGTTGATATGTGCCAATTGTGTGCAGGAATGGAGGCAATCATAAACTTTAGTTGGTCTTGGGTCATTTATTCAATGACTTATTTATACGATGATTTAGATATGAATTCTATGGAGCTTTTGTCTAATTGAACTGTAATAGGGATGATTTATTGAGGTTTGGAGATTAAGAAAGCTTAAACTCGTTAAAATGAAAAACTGTTAAGCTGTGTTCTTGTGCCATAAAATTCCGTTTGAGGGAACCTATGTTTTAATTATGCTGGTCAAATTAATCAGTATCAGTTGCTTGGCAGTGGCCACGACGAGTGAAGATCCGGTTCGTGAGTGGATTCTCTCAGAAGGAAAGGCAACACAGATAACAAAAACCAGTTCTGTAGGCGGTGGTTGCATCAATCTTGCTACTCGTTATGATACTGATGCAGGTTCTTTCTTTGTAAAAACAAACAGGTAGAGTGGTATGCCAAATTTGATATTCATATGATTCAATCCTATATTTAGCCATCTACTGATGCAAATCTGCTTCTGATTTTAACACATGAATATACAATTTAAATCCTTTTAAAATCCACGTCAAAGTAACACATACATTATGATTTTGAAACACTGGATCAGGAGTATTGGTCCATCAATGTTTGAGGCAGAGGCTCTTGGTTTAGGTGCCATGTATGAAACCAGAGCAATCCGTGTGCCTAAGCCATTTAAGGTATGCAAGTTTGATTCTGTAAATATTTAAGTAACATTGTTTATCTTCGACATAAGTTCCCTATTTGGTAGTAAAGCTTAAGTAAGCCTGTTGTCAAGCATTGTAGGTTGGACCCCTACCAACGGGTGGTTCATACATCATCATGGAATTCATTCAATTTGGTAATTCCCGTGGCAATCAGGTGAAGCTGCAGAGTTATATGAATATGATGTCGGTGATAACAACTTGTGTTTGAATTTTAACCATTTGTTGGTCCTCAGTCTGTTCTAGGGAGGAAACTTGCTGAAATGCATAAAGCTGGAAAATCAGAGAAAGGCTTTGGCTTTGAAGTAAATAACACCATTGGCAGGTAAAGTATTCTGGGTTGTTGAACTTATCGTCCTCATACATGTGCGTGCACACACACACACACTCACAGCACACATGCACATGCTCATGCCCGCACATAGAGAAATACTGATTGAGTTCTAACAGGGTCATCTATATTTACCTTGTAGTACACCACAGATAAACACTTGGTCATTAGATTGGATTCAGTTTTATGGGGAGCATAGATTGGGTTACCAGTTGAAGTTGGCCCTAGACCAGTATGGTGATAGCACCATTTATGAAAAAGGTTAGATTGCGTTTGAAATAATGTTTCTTTCCATCAGATTACTATGATTCTACATCGTAGCTTGTTATACACTTGTACATACCTCGATTAAAGATGATCTTCTCTATCAATTCAACTCGAATAAATGTATAGCAAGCATATGAGGTGGCTTACTTCCTATTATGGTTGTGCGATTATATTTTGGAACCTTTTTCCTGTTTGAAAGTGATGATCCCATGGAATGGTTACATGCTTATGTCTTTCGCTTTACTATTGCATTTAAAAGTGCAAGCCAACTGCAAGATAGTTTTAGGATTCTAAAGTTACCCTTTTTATATCAACTGTCTCCTCAAAGATTAACCAAGCACAAGCGTCAGTTGTGAGAATTCTGGGATCTAGAAAACTTATAAAGGTAACTTCCATGGGAAAATTAAATATCTTATTTGAGTAAATACTGTCCAAATGTATATTTGATATATGATATCTGACTACAATATTATGTGAAGCTTACAATGCGACTCAAAATATGTAATAGTATTTTACCAATCAGAACATAATATTCATTTGTTAAAAAATATTTATGAATATGATTGATACACGTGATGTTTGATTATCATATGTAACAGGACAAAGACTGGTGAAGAGTATGGTACCTCTCTTTGAAAATGTGGCGATAGAGCCATGCTTGCTACATGGAGACCTGTGGAGTGGAAATATTAGCTCTGACAACAATGGCGAGCCTGTTATACTTGACCCAGCATGTTACTGTAAGTCCAAGTTAGTTGAAATATTGTGCCAGGACATATCAGCTGTGTTGCTTTTAACCATTGAAAATTGACGTTGATACTACTAGTAGTTATGTGAAGCTGGATCCTTTATAATTTTTTGGTTGCTGAGGTTATCTTCTGATCAAATTACTTAATGATTGGGAATCTGAGGATGGACACATCCTGGCTGGGTTCACTAGATGAAGAAATCAAAGAGTACAATTTGGCATGCCTTTCATAGTTCAAAACTGCGCAGATAAAAAAGATGCAAACAAAGTTTCTTCAGGACTTTCTCTCTTTTAATGATAAGACACAGAAAAAGTTACTAACATTGTTTAGTCAAACTTTTAAGATACCCAAGGATGTTAAAGGAGGCTTCTTTATTTTAATGAGATGAGGGTGATTTGGACACGGGGATGCAGCTTCATATTTGTACTGGCAATTGTCTTCAAAAAGACTTGGAGTTGGGCAGTGGAGGGCATGTTCATAAATAAAGGTTGTGTTTCGGATAGCAGTGTAGTTTGGATAAGAAATTGGCATTTGTTTAATGTCAGTTGTTTAGGCTAGAAGACTTCTATTTTTCTCTGAAATCCATTGCTCTCATATATGCTCATCTATGCATGCCGTAGTGCTTGTGTTTGTGTGATGTTTATAAAACAACCAAAATAAAACCACCTAGTTGCAATAGGTATGATGATAATTTTTGCATTTGAGTTTGACTATACTTAATTGATTTTCTTGTTCTTTTTTCTCCTACTAGCTATGTGGTTTCTTTTGTATACTTTTTGTATACCTAAGGGTGCTTTATGCTTTTAATGATATCTTCATATTATCTTGATTATTTATATTAAAAAAAAAGAAAAAGAGATTGCTTAATACTTTTACTGTTATATAATGTGTGTCATACCACATGAATAGTGTTGTAGAAATTTGATAATTTAAAGCACCAAGTGCAATGACACTGTTAATTAACTTTTCTTATAGATGGACATAGTGAGGCAGAATTTGGAATGTCGTGGTGCGCCGGCTTTGGGGGAGCATTCTATAATGCCTATTTTGAGGTATTATCATCTTCTAATAGATAATCAAAAGAATTTCAGTAGCCTTGATAGGCGTTTGATTCAAACCTAGAGTTTTTTTTTCCCGGGTTGAATCATAGATTACCAAACACAACTAGATTGTATTCTTATCAAGTTTTCTGGAGAAAAACTAAGACTAACCCAACCTCAAGCTGATCTATGCTTGTATCTTGAAGTTATCATTCTATCTAAACCTTCTCTATATTTCTTTGTAAGCTTTAGCTTCTCATTGTCTGCATTGATATTATTTAAAAAAAGTTATCTTTTGTTAATAGCTTGCCTGCTCTCATTGTCTGCATTGATATTATTTAAAAAAGGTTATCTTTTGTTAATAGCTTGCCTGCTTTCTCCAGGTGATACCTAAACAGCCAGGCTTTGAGAAGAGGAGAGATCTTTATATGTTGTATCATTATTTGAATCATTACAACCTCTTTGGTTCCGGCTACCGTTCATCTTCCATGTCTATAATAGATGACTATTTAAGGATGTTAAATGCGTAGCATTGCATCTAAAATGATCATGATGTTCATACACAACAGGGTTAATTTCGTTTGTATATTTTGCTGCTTTCTGGGGCTCTGTAAATTTTTCATTGGCTGTTCTGTTGAGTTACAGAAGCAATCTTTTCATCGTTAAATTACATGGTAATATAGAGCAATCAAATCATTACTGTTTTCATATGTATTTGAAGTTCTAGATTGAGAAAGTGATATTCTTTTAGGAGATTTGCTTCCTATTCAATTTCTTCTTATGGAATGAATCATTATTTATTTCGATAAAAAAGGACAAATTTAATTATTTTAATTAATATTTTAATACTCTCTTCATGTGTAAGATCAAACAATACTTGAATTAGAAAATTTGTTTTGTTTTTGTCTTTTTACATTTTGAGGGAACAAAAATACTCTTCCAATATAACTAACTGGATATTATTTTGTTCAAATGAAGTAGAGAACTGAATATTATTTCGTTCAAATGAAATCGAGAGGATGTTAATTTATTGTTAATTAATTGAATGGTAAATGTCTATTTAAAAAGAAAAAACCTAAGAATTGCTTTTGAAGTAGCAAGAAAACTTAAGGACTTGATTTTTCCCTAAATTAAAATATAAAATTATGTGAAAAACAAAAAGAAGTAAGAAAACAAAAATGCTTCAAAATCAAAAGGCCCCCCCTAGACCATTCACATCCGAGGGAGCCCAACACACAACTAACTAGTCCACAGACACCTGCACTTCCAAGACCACTTTCTGAACTCAGAATCTCCAACTCCTGTACCCCAACACACACGAGGTTCTGAAGAGAGGACATTTCTATCGGAGGAAACAAAAACAAAAACAAAAACAAAAAAGGAAAGCTTTAGACAGAGAAGGGAAGAGGAAGGAAAAAAAAAACAGAAAAAAAAAAGCATGGAGGGCATGGCCGAGACAACGCCATTGGCAGAGCAGCTGGTACTCTCACTAGAGCAAGCGACCCACATGGCCAAACAGCTCCACACCACCAATGATCCAACCCACCTCCTCCAAATCTACACCTCCCTCCACCAAGCCCACCACCACCTCTCCACGTTCCTCTCCAAAACCCAGTTTCCTCCTCCGCCTCCCGCCGCAGAAAACTCCCTCTCCTCCGCCACCGGTGCCATCGCCGGCGACGAAAACGACACCGATCCGATGCAAATCATGGACGGTGATGATGCGGTGGAAGAAGCTGAGGAGAATTCGAAGGGCATAGTTGAGAGCGTTGAGGAGAAGATGAGGAACTGCTTTATCAAGAATAAGCGGCCCAAGCGGCGGCTATCGCCTTCGGCTTTGGCAGTGGCGGAGGAGAGGAGGCTGAATGATGATGGGGATGGGTGGGGAGTGAAGGGGTTTGATCCTCATGCGACGAGGTTGAGGGCTTTGGACCTTGTCTACCAGTTTCATGGCTGAGGGAGCAGAGCAAGTCGAAGAAACAGAGCAAAACAGAGTGGTTCTCAGTTGCCTTTGTGATGACAGCTCAGATAATATATTTTGTTCTTTTTTTCTTTTCTTTTTTTTTCCTCCACTTTGATTTATTATGCGGCAGGACGTAGATTTTGATGGAATAAAAATGGAGAGGAAAAAGATTGGGAGATCTTTTTTTTTGGGGTTATGGTAATTATGGTTAAGGGTAGATTGTACAAGATCAGGAACATGTTGAATGAGCAGGAAATTGTTCAGCCTAGGGAAACCTAATGTTGGGATTTAGTCAGTAAATCATTCTGGCTTTCTTTTTCCAGGCCATTGTGCTTGGAATCTGAACGAGCAAGAAGATAATTTTCATTATTTGCTTGATTGACCTTAGCGACGAGATATTTTACGCCGAAATAAACTAACCTAAATGAAAGAACTAATAAACCCTTAAAAGGAAAAGAAGGTGATTTTCTCGTAAAAGCATCACAATTCACAACACTGGTATTCTTCAAACTTTCTGAATCAAATATTCATCCTTATTTACAATAGAGTAGTCTTAGATGTGTCATTCGGGTCATCCGATAAAATTATAACCATACAGAGTAGTCTTGGATGTAATACAGTAAAATACTTGATAGGATTATCATATAATGCAAGACCTATGGTGCACTCCATGATCATATTCATTGCATGAACTTGATTTTTGCGCCCAAAAATGGGGTCTCCACTATAGATATGCTGCTATGGCCATAAAAAAATTCCAGTCAAAGGAAACGTGCCCACAGCTCACTTCCATCTCTGATTCACCTTCGGCCATGGATGTTCACCTTCAGACTGGTCTTACTTTTGTCATTTTTAACTATTTGAATCATATCTGGAGCAATTCCAACAACATGGTAGATCAGGATCTTTGCGTGTGCGCCTGGTGGGTGTTTGCCTTTAGGTTCCCGTTCATGGAAACCATAAGCACTATACTTTCACAATCAAGTTATGCAGATTCACAAAATCATCTAAGGTAAGCTCTTCTGGTCTAGACTGAAAAATCCATCAAATTTATTAATAACATTAGCGGAGTTATCGCCAAATGAACAAGTTTTTGCAAGAAAGATGAATATAGTATTGAACTGTTAACTACTCTAATTACCAATACTTACGGTAATTGGAAGACCAACACTTCCCAAAGCTTTTTCGATTTCAAGGGATGTGCATATGTGCTGAAGTGATCTCCGTAACATCTTACGTTTCCCGTTGAATGCAGAATTGACCTATATCCCAAAAACAACAAAGGCACGTTACCAGAAAGGGTAAATGAACATTAAAAATTAAATGGGAGTGTCTCGATGATATAGCTCGCAACAAAATCATCATCATATAGATGGGCTTGGTTCATGTTGTAGAGTTATGGAATGGGGTTAGGTAAGTCCTACGTTCAAATCTTTCTAGTAATAAGCAACAGCATCAATCAATAAATAAACAAAATAAACATTTGGGAAAACTTCAACTGTAAATTTATCTTCAAATAATTTTCTGCTGCATGTCAGCCATATGTAAGATAATAAATTGCACAATGGAAATTGAAACAACCATTGAGAAGAAGCTCTTTGTGGAAGAAACTCGGGGATACTCCGCCGGTTGCTTCAGCTTAAACGTAACAACAGCAGCATCAACCTACAGAAACATAAGAAAGGATCAGGTTAATCTCCAATCATTCAAAAAAGTGATGCAAAAAGTTGTCTCAACAGACGTGCATTGTATATAAGATGAGATGTAGGAATGGGTGTTGGTGATAATCATCACCAAGTATCCTTCCAAACAACAGCTATGGGTGTTAGCAACTACGACAGTTACAGAGAAGAAAAGAAAAAAGCTACCAAACAGGTTAATGCGTGACCCTACAGGTTTGAATTGAGTGATTCTCTTTCTCGTACCAAAAACTAAGGATCGGTCAAGTTTTACTTTTTATAGAGATGGTAACAAGCATAATGAGCTATGTTACACATAGATGTCTGCTCCATAGGGAAGGAAAAGTTTTAACACACAAAACATTTGAGTTGACAGGCTTTGACCAGTATTCTGACAATGATTCATCTGGCCACCAACTGATGGATTTATTTGAAAGCACAACCTCAGGAGAAAGCATACAAGCGGCGTGGCCCAGCTACTTCTAGTCATGAAACCGAGTAATGTCATGCTCACTGTGCAAAAGAATTGCTATGTTGTCACCATTTTATGGTGTTTAGTCTTCTCCTGTATCATATATTATGAATGTACAAAATATTCTAGCTCTGGTGAACCTCTCCAAGGTAGGGTTCTTTAGACCCACCTCTGCAGAGTGAACCCCGGTCTCATACACCACACCCTCGGAAATTTCCCTATACAGAACTGGTTAAGTCACTAGCTTTCCACCCGGGGGTGTGGCCCCAAGGAATTGTTTGCACCCATAAGGTGTTGAACCTTGGACCTTGAAGGGAGCAATACCTCAAGACCAAGGCCTTCACCACTTAGACCAACTACTTGGGGCTTCTAGCTCAGTTAAAATCTGCAGGATCCTGAGTTAGCTCATGATAGGACATGGAGAGACAGCCAGTTGTGATTGACGAGGACTTGGCAAAAGTTTCTATTTCGATTGTTACGCACATTAAAAAAAATAAATAAAAAAAAATAAAAAATTGCAGGTGTCGGAAATCATATATATATATATATATATATATATATATATATATATATATAATTACTTACATTGGGCTGAGGGAAAAAATTTGTCCTTGGGACCTTAAACTTGTATTCAGGATCTGACAAGGAAATTAATAAACAGAAAGCCTCTGTCATCAAGAAGTATAAACAATACTCACCAAAAAAAAAAAAAAAAGTATAAACAAAATTGTGCACAATCTTCTCGATAATAGATAGAGCCATGACTCTACAGCACCAAATTTTGATTGCATATTTCAATTACCTTGTTTTGGCTCCTTTAATTATATTAATTATCGTTGCCCAGAAGAAACAGAGATAAGACATAACAGTTATCTAGGTCATGGGTTCAAGACCCACTAGGTGCAGTGATAACTTATCCACATCACATGTTTTAGATTCTAAGTTGCTATACCATATAGCTACATATAAATTTATTAAAATCAGGAATAACTCATTAATGCATGCATGCTAAACAGATATATTTTAATTGCTTTCAATTTACTTATGAAAAAAATGTTAAACAGATGATAGTATTGCAGGACACCTGAGTAGAAATTGACAAAGACATTGATGGGCCAGTACTCTGATGTTCGCAAGGATGATTCCACCATGCGCACTGCTGTCTCCTCCTGAAAATAGTTGTTTAGTGTAGTGACAGTAACTAGACAGGTCTGTAAATAAATATAATTATGATCTAAATTTTATCTTTTTAGATCAAATATCTGAGAGGTACAACACCAACGTGGATGGTAGAGGTTAAGGAAAAAAAAAGGTATGCTAACCTGGAGTAAGAGAGAAACTTCCGAGAAAATGTCACCCATTGGAAGGAGTAGTTTGACTACTTCTGTGCTAATATTGAAGGGTATATTGGAGACTACCTGTAAATGAGAAATTTATCTAGATTATTCTATATATTGGAGAATTACATGTGAACAAGAAACACGTATTTATGCTGTCTTTAGTGTTGAACTAGTATGGAGTTTAAAATTAAAATATACATACACCATCAGAACTGAAGCGCACACACAAACAACAATACATGCATTATATCATCTCAGGCACATGTTCAGGTATGTCTGAGACACGTTTCTGAAAAAGTGCAATGGATTTAACAGTCCACGCTACAAAGACTTGTCCTAAATCCCTTCTCGCATGGTATTAACTTATTTCTTTGAATGAATAACAAGTTAACAAAACATCAAATTCAAGATGATGGAGCAATAAAAATCAGGCACACAAATAATGTACATGAAGTAGGGTTCTCACTTTTGCACGTCTTGATTTTGACTGGTCCAATGACTTTATACTTCCCAGCAATGACAACATATGGGAGCGAATGTGACATTTGACGAAGTCCTCTTCTAAAACCTACACTTTTCACCTAAAGAAGTCAATATCATCCAGAATGTATTATTGACAATGAGAACCTAAAAGCACCCATATAGATGCTAACAGTTATAACTGTCAGGCACTTCAATGTATATATGGAAAACTAACATACAGAATGATATAAGAAGTTCAGAGCAACTAACCATATATCACAGCCAGTTTTGCATAGTATTCAAGCAACTTGCAAATTTACTATGCATCTACTACAATATATGTATCACCAAAAACGTAATGTACCTTAAACCTGTCTTTGCCTGCAAATCTTTCACTCACAAGAGTGGCCATATGTGGATCCTAAAAAGTCAAGACAAATGTATTAAATAAGTCTCTGATATCGAAACAGAAGATAAAACATTTCTTATTGCTCCTCCGTTTCAAAATAATTAATAATCTTTTCTTTTCTGGTTGTCTCAAAATATATGATATTTTCTAAAAATGAAAATTCATGTTTCTTTGATTTCCTATAATGCCCTCATTTAAAAAAAGAAATGACAAAAATTCGTGCCACATCTAATTCAAGCAAAAAATATTTTAGGAAGATTACCATATATTTTTATATTTTCATTAATAGTAATCACGTTATTTCAAAACACATAGTCTAGCATTTGGGTATTTATTGCAACAAATTGCACTCACGCTCATTGCTTGCTTGCTTCCCAGACTTCAGATAATGCCAAATTGCATCATATACAAGTCAAGGAAGCTTGTGCAAGCAAGCATAAATTTTATCACCGGAGCTAAAAAGTAGGCTTTATGTTCTAAGCAACTAACCTTTTCAATGGCAAGAACAATGGCACCGGCATTGATGAGAACATTAGTCAAAGAACCCGTCCCAGGCCCAATTTCTAGCACAACATCGCCTTCTTCTACACTGGCTACACTGGCGAGCTGCTCATTGATCTCATTATTCAGCATATAATGCTGCAAGCACAGCCGTTCATTTCATTGGTACATTTTATCGAACAGCTGGTGAACACCAAACAACTACCTTCCCGGACACCATAATTGCAAAAGCAATTACTAAGACTACAGCTACTGTCATTTATATTGACATTTTCTCAGGAACCAAACAGAAGAGAAAGCAAAGAGACCTGGCCGAGGGATTTTCTTGGGGTGCGACCTTTGGAGTTGAGAGCTCTGAGAGTGGCGTGGTAACCGTCTGGGCTTGGGCTTGGGCTTCTCTTCGCGCAGGCTGTGTATAGCGGAATGGGGCTAATTCTTCTTCGTGCGCCGGCGGTGCTATTGTGCGCCGGGAGTGAAGCTTTGAGGGTTCGTCTCGGAGGTATTGGCGATAGAGATTGGAGGGGAAGAGATCCGGTGGTCATTGTCGTCAGTCTCCTCGTGAAACTTTGAGAAAGTGCTTTGGCCAATGTTGTGCAACAACGCTATCTTTGATTATTGCTTTTATTTTTTAAAAAACCGTTGGAATATTTGAGCGCTAGTCCCAATAATAATAATAATAATAATATAAAATATTTACCTTACCATTTTTCAAATGTTAAATTTTTTTTTGAAAAAATTCCAGTCTTATTGAAAAATGATTACGAACATAACGCTCTTATATCACAGAGTAAAAAGCTATGAAAAATCATAGCCGAAGTTACGAGATTACAAATCATTGATGCTTACATAAAAATCAAACATTCAAAACTTATCTATGACATCAATATCCGCTAACTTATGACTATTTTTCAGTTGTAACGCCATATTTGTTCAAAACATACTCAAGTCAATGCATAGATAGCTCATCTTCTTCGCTCTGAAAATAGATCACATCCACAACCTAGAGGTCTGGACAATCCTTATTCAAATAAAAATACCAAAAAAAAAAAAAAAAAAAAAAGCCAGCCCCAACAGAAAACAGCTATAAAAGCACATATCTGCTCCTAAGAATACTAGATCTACTCCTCATCGCCAAAACAGTAGGGAAACTACATCATTTTCCTCGTAAATTGCTCACGAAGCAGATTTAAAGAAAAAACTATTATTCAAAACAAGCAACACAACCAGCAAATACTGGAGTGGAGGAGATGATGAGCACTGGCCACCATTGGCACGTGGTGGAGCAGATAGAGGAGAAGGGAGGCGCAACACCTTGGAGGGCGGGCAGTAGTGGCTGGAGTTGCTGATTTCTAGTCGAAAAACACTTGCAAAAACATAGAAAACCAAGAAAAAACGCGCAAAAGGAAAGGGGGATTAGGAGGGGGGAGAAGATGAGGGCGCAGGTTTTTTGCTCTGAGTTTTTCAAATGTTAAATTGAAATGTCTTTATAAGTTCTAATTTTGAAAAAACATCTTTTGTTATTTTATGGAATTAGCTTCTACATCGACAAATATTATCATTTCTTTACTTTTATAATTGGGCAGCTCCGATTAAAATATTGAACGGTCATGATTTGTCAAAACAATAACTATGACGAAAAAGAAAAGATACTGAATTTAATTATTGTTCGAACACTTACAGATATATTTATTTGTTTACATTTCTTAATACAAACTATAATGATCGAAGTGTTTACAATAATCAAGGAACAAATATCTTTGACCTCAGTTGCATTGAGGCTTAATATTCTCTTGCTGAAGTCATGTCATGGAAGCTGCAAACCAAGCGAAAAATACGTGATTACAAAAGAAAAATAAACAAATAGTATTGACAACTGATATTGAAATGTTAGAGAGAATGTAAACATACTAACGACTTCTTCATTTTTGGGCTAATCCAGTTGAACCGTTGGTATATGAGCAATCTTGGGATGATCTTCCTCTTTGCATTTCCTAACTAATTCATCACAATCTTCGATCGTCAATTCTCTTAGTGCAGTGAGACGATCCATCCCCTCTGGAAGAGATGACAATTTGGTGCAATAAAAAATTTCAAGTGTGCGAAGTGATTTCAAACTTGGTAGCCACTCTGGTAAGGCCATCAAGTTATGACAATCACTAATACTTATGATCTCTAAAGTGCTAGCAGATCCTTTGAGCCATTGTGGCAAAACCTCCAACTTCGGTAAACTTAAAATCTTCAATTTTCGAAGGCTCAACTTGAGATTCCGATTGTCTTCTCCTCCTGTCAAACTAAGCTCTTTACAATTCTCAATTATCAAGGTCTCTAAGGCGGTTAGGTGCTTGATATCATGTGTCAAAGAGGTCAACCAACTACAACCTACGATAACCAATGTACGAAGGTTGGTAAGGCACCCATCCATCCCTTGAAACAAAATTTCTAGTCTCCAACAGTAATGTAAACGCAAAAACCGAAGAGAATTCAAGTGCCATGCACCATTCTCAAACAAGCATGTATAAGTTGTTGTTGTTGCCGTCAAATACCTAAGGCTGATCATCTTCTTTATATCTTCAGGCAACCGCTCAAGTTTCGGACATCCATGAAGTAGTAAAGTTTGCAACTTATACAGCTTGCAAATGGAATTAGGAAGTTCCTTGATTCTGCCATTCCAACTTAGGTTCAGGTATCTCAAATGCTTCAAAGTACAAATAAATCTTGACAACACCTCAAAAGAAGAAAAACTTAAATCAAGCACTCGTAAGTACTTGAATCTCAAGATGCATGCTTCAACTAAGGTCGATACTTCGTTGGTTTGGAACAAAGTGGTTCGCACACCACTGCTCAACGTGTAAAAGTAGTTTGGAATTTGTAGACCATTGTGAGAAAATAACAAATGACGAACTGTTCCAGCAATGTTTTGGGTATGAAAGTCAACTGCTGAACACTCTTCCTCTGCAACCTTGAGTGCAAGATCATGGACAAGATCGTGCATTTTAAACCCATACCTATAGTACCAGAGTTCATTCTGAACATCTTGGAAGAAAGATCTAGACCACAACTCCTTGATATACATGTCACCGACATCTTCCAACTCTAGATTTTGACTATTAGGTGTTTTATTAATGAGTCCATGCGCCATCCAAAATTGAATCAATAAATCACTATTGAATAAAAAATCCTTTGGGAAAAGAGAACAAAAGGCAAAGCATTGCTTCAAATAAGATGGCATTTGATCATAACTTAGTTTTAATGCAGGTAAAATATCACCCTCCTTTTGTTCTAATTTCCATATCTCACTATCTCTCACAGATTCCCACTCCCGTACATCAACCTTGGAGAAAAGTAGGCTGCCTAAAGTTCTTATTGCCAATGGAACTCCTTGACATTTTTTCACAATTTCTTCTCCAATTTCTAAGAGGTTTGGATATTGTTTGTCTTCCCCTTCCTTAAATGCCCATTCCACAAATAAAGACAAACAATCGGTATGGGATAAACGTTCTAAAGTGTATGTGAGACCAGTTCCCATAATGGAGACAACCAAGTGACTACGCGTTGTCACAACAATTCTACTTCCCTCTAAACCACCACTTAACAACCCTTTCAACTCAATCCATTTACTCCGATCCTCGTTCCAAACATCATCCAAAACAAGTAGAAACCTCTTATCCCTTAAACACTCTCTTAAACGAGTTTGACACGTATCTACACCCCAATTCTCATCAATTGCATCAATTGCACATTTAAGGATTTCTTTAATTAATCTAGCAACATTAAAATCCTCAGACACACAAACCCACATCCTCAAGTCGAAATGGTCAGCTACATGTTTATCATTGTATACCAACTTAGCAATTGTCGTCTTTCCCAAACCTCCTAATCCAACTATACAAATGAGATTGACATTTCTGTCAGCATTTGGCTGCATCAAAAGATCTATTATATTTTTTCTATCATCATCCCTACCGATAACATCTGAAGGAAGAACAAATGAGTGGGTTATTTCCCTCCTCCTGTGCATGACATGGTTATCTTCAAGCCGTGCTATGAGATTAAATTGATCCTTATTAGCTGCAATCTTACTTAATTTCTCTTTAATGCCCATGATTTTGTGACCCAATTTAGAGCGGAATGCAAGGGCGCTACAGCCTGAAAAGCAACCACGTACCTCTCTATTAGGGCGCCCATATGTTCTGAGCACTTGCTTCCTTAGAACTTCGCACTCAACTTCATCAAGCACATCCTCGGCAGCATAAAAAATATCTTTAAGCTGCCTTAGCCAGATGCTCAGCGCCTGATTGGTAGCTTGTTTCTCTTCAGCATTCAAGAGCACGGCTTTAATGGTTGTCATGGTGCCCTCAAGCTCTATCAGCTCGCTTTTGATGTCCAATACCAAGATGAACTCTCGGTAAGCAAGGGATCCTAGCTTCTCCAAGATCTTAGTTGCGACGCCAGAGGCAAGTTCAGCCATGTCGTTGACTTGGTAGATGTCACAGGACACCGAAGATCCAGCCGTAAATTAAGGTGTCACAAATTGCAAAGAAAAATAAAGGGAGGAACCGATGGGTTGGAGGGTGGAATTCAAAGGGATTTGGGGTTATCTGGGTGAGAAGACGATTGTATCGGTGTTTCTGTCGTGTTATTCGAAATCTACGAAGAGCAGCTGGAGGTAGATGAAGAGATGAATCTCATCTCTCTCATAAATATCGTAGAGCAGCTGGAGGTAGGTGAAGAGATGATTCAGATGAATCTCTCTCTCTCTCTCTCTCATAAATATTATAAATAAATAGAAAATGTCATAAATGGCAGGAAAACATGGCTGACTTTTGTGGCAAAAGGGCTCCTATTTTTTCTCTTCTTTTCATTTTAGAAAGAGTCATTATACAAAATTACACTCTTATTGTAATAGGTTAACGTCAGATTCATATCTTATATATTTGGGGAAAATGCAGTTTACCCCCCTGAAGTTTCAGGGGTTTTTTAATTTTAACTCCAAAGTTTAAAAATTGGCAATCTACCCCCCTGAAGTTTCAAAAATTGGCAATTTAAACCTTCCGTTTAATTTTTCCGTCTAAATGGACGGAAATCTGTGAAATTACATCACTACCCTCAGTCTTTTTAAAAAAAATTTCCGTCCAATTTAACGGAAAAATTAAACGGAAGGTTTAAATTGCCAATTTTTGAAACTTCAGGGGGGTAGATTGCCAATTTTTGAACTTTGAGGTTAAAATTGAAAAACTCCTGAAACTTCAGGGGGGGTAAACTGCATTTTCCCCTATATATTTTAATCCCAATACTATAGATTTAATACTTGTCATCACAGCTTGAATAGACAAAAGATATCCTCCAATCAATCTTTCATTGTAATGCAAGTAACAAAATAGCAATCAACTAAGTACATCAACATCAAATACACTTAATTCCTCAAAACTGAAACCTTTAAACTCAACTTGAAAAACAAATGTTGAAGTTGTGATGTCGGTGTTCTTGTACATGGCCCTTTCACACCCTTGTCGCTTTAAACGTTGAAAGAAATGGCTTGTAAGTGCAAGGAGAAAATCCACTTTACCCCCTGAAGTTTAAGAAGTTTTTCAATTTGAATCCTAAAGTTTAAAAATTGGCAATGTACTCTCTCAATGTTTCAAAAATTTTCAATTTAAACCTTCCGTTACTAATTTCCGTTAAATTTGACGAAATTTTTTTTAAAAAAACTTGAGAGTAATTATGTAATTTTAAAGATTTCCGTCCAATTTGACAGAAATTAGTAACAGAATGTTTAAATTGAAAATTTTTGAAATATTAAGGAAATACATTGTCAATTTTTAAATTTTGGGGTTCAAATTGAAAAACTGTTGAA
Organism: Corylus avellana; assembly: GCF_965113065.1. Lineage (NCBI taxonomy): Eukaryota > Viridiplantae > Streptophyta > Magnoliopsida > Fagales > Betulaceae > Corylus > Corylus avellana. Next base: position 1,854,783 of record NC_142495.1, read on the forward strand.
ACTTTAGGAGATATAAGTGAATTTTTCCCTTTTAAGTGTAAAAGAATTATTAAGATGACAAGACAAAAAAGACCCTACAGTCTACACAAAGGTCAATGTAGAGCAGCACTCATATACCTGGATGCAAAACTTGATTACCAGAGATCAACAAATTCCTCGTCATGGAAGTGGAACAGACTAGTAGGGTCTTTTGCAGTATCAAACCATTCATCTATTTCTCCTCTTTCAACCCCAAAAATATCATGTTCTTCTGGCTCCGGTGGCGGTGGAGGAAGTAGTTGTGGCTGCAGAAATTGTTGTTGCAAGGAATCACTCAGCAATGTTGGGCAATATGTTGCATTTCCAAAGCCAATACTATCCACACTGAAGGGATCTGTGTCCCCTCTGAGGATTTCTTCACCATTAGAATTTCCTGTCTGGCCAAATCCTGCCAAGTCATTGCTAGTGATCCAAATTCCAACATGGCCAGAATTGGGATAAGTAGAATCTAGCTGATTCCTTGGTTCCATCAGTTGCCCATACAAAGGATTTGATATATCACTACAGCTTGACTCTAGTTGATATGATGTCACTGGGGATTGATGATTTGAAAATTGAAGAAATCCATGTAAATTGAATGGTGCTTGCTGATTTGATGCCATACTTGATCCAGTGGTATCTCTAGTCATGGTCTTTTGGATTGCATCTTGTTCCCGCTTCAAGGAGAGACGATATTTCTGCAACAGTAACATTTATGATAAGTTATTTTGGGTCAGTACTCACACCACTGTGCCATAAGCAGATACCGACATGTAAGGAAAAATTGAAGTATAGATTAGAAGACTTCTTGTATCCTCTAAAACAAAAACTAGAGTTCAGGAAACTGCAGAGTCACGAGGAAAAATATGAATTCCTCATCAAGTTAGGACTTTTGATGTACTAAAATGATTGAGCTGCAGATAAGTTTGCATTTGCCAAAAGAGAATTTTTTTTTTCCCCCTCTTTTTTTTTTTCTCTGCATGGCAAATTGGGATTCGAGTATTACTGTTTATTGCCACATTGGAATCCAAGCTTGCATCAAAGGGTTCTTGTCCTATCACTTCAAAAGCAAAATTTTCATAATATTTTGACTTTCAGAGTACAAACCTGTAAATGGCTTGAAATATTTTCCTTTTTTAGTCCCTGGACATTCATATGCTGAAGTATCTTCTTTGGATGAGCTCCTAATCAAGACCAAAATCAACTTCTATAATTATTAAGAGTAGGAACAGAACCAAGTAGGGTAAATTTCCATCAACACTAAAATCAAGAACTGCTTACCGTCAATGCCTAATACTCTGATAGCTTCCAGGAATCTGTTATGTAGATCATTTGTCCAAATTAGCTTTGGCTTCTTTATGACAGTTGAATCGTCATTGTCTTCCTCCTCATCTTTCTCAATTGCTTCCGGCACTTTTCTTTTGGCCTTTCGGTGACTCTGCTGCATTTTGTTCTCAAATGATTGAATCTCTATATCAGATGTTTCCCCCTGAAGACTGCTTACTCCATCAGTGGCTGCTGTTTCCTCTCTACTCTTCATTGATGCAAACTGCCATAGGTTTCTTACATTGTTCAAGGTAACTGGTTTCACAAGATAGAACATAGCACCCTTGAACAGGCTGCCTAACATAGCATTCTCATTATCATCAGCCGACATAACTGCAATAGGAATAAAAGACCATTGCTGTCAGAGAAAGAAGAAAGTGCCCCATTGAGAACACTTTAAAGTAAAATAGGAAATTAGATCAAAAGCTGGATCAGGAGTGATACATACGAACAACTGGTAATTTGGACATTTCTCCCATTCTCTCTAGGAACTCGTATTTATCCATGTCAGGCAAATGAGCCTCTGCCAGAACAAGGTGAAGGTCATCTTCTTTCTCCCGTACAATCGACAACGCGACAGTGGCTCGTTTTGCAATTAAAACTGGTGATGAAACGATGAGGAAAATTTAGAAAATCATTCTAAATGAGATGCAAGTTCCAGATGCTACTAAAGTCTGATATGCTTCTTGGGTTGCAAAGTAAGACAGAGGAAAGGACAATAAAGTCTATAAACATATTATTTCTGAAGGATGTTATACATACTTGTGTTGGAATTATGGAGGGATATGATGTTTTCCTAGAATGTAATGTAACATCTCAGTGTTCATCACAATAACATGAAGGAAGCAATGAATAGAATACCATCATCATTTCCGGCACATTTTTCTTTGATCAGTAATATAGGTTGTAAATTTTGGAAGAGAGAGAGAGAGAGAGAGAGAGTCATGGTGCATCCAAAAATTAATGTTATAAAATGAAATACATCTACTTATGAAAAATAAAAGAAACAATTATGATCAAGGTTGCAGAAAAATAATGAAACATCCCAAAAACATATAAAATAATGACAAAAGAAAGAATTAATTGTGTCTTCCTATAATAATCTCTACTGATTACCTTTATAACCGAATTTATAGAGCATTTTCGATATGATTGCAAGACATGAAGAATCGCCATCCACAACCAAAACGGTGACAGCTTCGGGCAATGGACTGGCATTTATCATAGACTCAATTGAGATGGCCTTCTCACAGTTCATGCTGTTGAAGCTATAAGGCAAGGTGAAACTCCGAGATAGGGAAGATATCTTTGGTTTGAGTACACATAATGTTTAGACCACAGAGAGAGAGAGAAAGAGAGAGAGATGCTTGTACTTAAATACATACTATTCTAACTTACCAACGGGAAGTTTCTTTTGCACTTTGTTTGTTTTTGCAATTTGGTTAACAATGGCAGAAAACTTTCCTATTGCTATTGGCCAGCAGTAGCAATTAAAACCTAGAAACGTTGATTTGAGCACCTATAGTTTTTCAACTCTTTTGAAGATTGTGGAGACCTTCCAAAAATCAATGTCCTCTAAGGTAGGATGAATATTTAGCATGTCATTTATTCTAATGTAAGCTGCTACATATAACGAGGGAATCAAGTTCTTAATTAGCTTCCATGTTAAGAAGATTGTAAAATTTTGCTCATATAACATATATTTGAATACCTTAATAAAGATTCCTTAATTACTTTAAAAGATTTGTTTCATTTAATTTTAAAATGGCAAAACCTTAATTTGTTCAACAGTAGTAATCAACAACAGTTGGGTATGATAAAGATGGGATGGATGAATCAAAAGAGCTACATTTCATGATCTTGCATGCACCTCCATTCTGAAATTTAGAAGGAAAATTCTGCTTCCAATGTGATTAACAATTTATTTTAAATATTTCTGTTATACAATAACTGGGGAAATTTTTCTCCTGAGTAATTAAATTTTTATTTCAATATTTGAATTACAGAAATACCAACTTACATCTCCTTTACTAATTAATCCTGAAATTAGGAAGAAAAAAAAAACTAGCAGAAAAAATTAACACATACTGACAGATGTACTTGCCAAAAGAGAAGACAGATGCTGTGATTAATGATATTCCTTAAACTAAAGATAGAATTTATAGAATGTCACCTGAAAAGTCCTTGCTCAGTGCCAAGTCTTGACAAGGCACGCCACCTTTCATGCATAGAATCAAGCAGTTAAAGTGTCTTCGAGCATCACAATATAGCTGGCTTTGCTTGGTGTGGAGGTGCAGTGGCATCAATACCGAATGCAGAATCAAATATTGTCCACCATCGCAAATCAACTCAATATATCATATGTATAGTAAAATTTCATCTGTAAAACCATGTTTGATTTGAAATCAGAAGCTGAAGGTTGAGTCCAAGGTAGCATTTGATTGTAATTGTTTTGGATTCAGTTGGGCAGTTCTTGACCCGAGGCCCTATTTTGATCACACAATTGTCCTTTGGGGTGGCAATTCCAATTAATTATTAAAAAAAAATGTTTAACAAGGACTGATCCAAGAGTTAAGTGGCATTGCTACGTCAGCATATGCGATAAAGATTTTACTGGAGATATAAAAGTGTGATTTTTACTATTACTCTGCTAAGAGCATTAACAGCAGCTCCCTTATAAGTAATTTTATTCTCAAAATTTAAGGAAAATGTCAAAAAAGTAAAAAAAAAAAATACTCACAGTAGAGTCTCTAAATTTACCGCAAACATGAGAATCGCTACAGTTGGGTGCTGTGTAAATTTGGCATGGTGGTGCGAGAACCAAGAAAAAAGTCAATATTTTTTTTAATAAAGAAATTCTAAAGAACCGAGAAAAAAAAAAATTGGCTAGGCCCCTCCCATAAAATTTCATGGTTCCGTACTTGGTCACAGTTGAAGAGGCAGATCGGGTGGTGGGATCTCAGTTGAGTCAGTTGGAGCTTCCTTCCACATATGGGTTTTGGTTGAATTCTCTACTAATGACTAGTTCGAAGAATGAACGAAGAAGAAGAGAAGAGATACAAGCTGTGTGAATAGAAAAGCGTGACAAGAAAGGAATTTTATGAACATAATAAAGCTTTGATTGGATTTATCTATAGCGATCCTTATGTTTATGACAAATTTAAGGACTCTGCTATGGGTTACTTTTTATAACTTTTTTGACATTTTTCTTAAATTTAGGAAATAAAACCACTTATAGGGTACACGAAGTCACTTGCCGGGTTCCTGGTTAAAAAAATTTAAAAAAAAATTAAGGAAGATAGAGGATGGGAGTAAAAGTTAAATGTTTCAGAGAAGTAAAGCACTCCATTTGTTTGCACAAGCTGAAGTACTTCACACCATTGTTTCAATCATAGCCCTGTCTCATTGCATTGATTAGCAGAGCACTAGTTCTAACACCCAGACACTATTACCAGGACTTTGATCAGATCAACCTGGACAAACAAAGCATTGAAATTTGACAAGGATAACAACTTACGAAGAAAAAAGAAATTTGATTTACACAAAACTAGAAACAGAGGAAAACGTCGGGATCCATCCTATATCACATAAAAGTATCACCTTAATTACAAAAATAGACCTCATCATCCTAAACTTCAGATATCAATTCATGATATCTACTGAAGAGAAGGATCCAAAAAGCTTAAAATGTCCTAGTCAAACAAAAGGCGACGCCTCACTGACTTGGAAAGATTTGGACTTGATACTTTCCTCTTCTCTTCTAAGGCCCCAGCACCCTGATCTTCTCCTGGTTTTACCTGAGTTTGTACTTTGGTTGAACGGTAGAATTCAGTAATGTTTAGCTGGACACTGCTTGATCTTTTTGATTCTGAGTTTGCATTGGTCCCTTCAGATCTTGAGCTCGAATTCTTTCTTTTTTTCGATTCTTTTAGTTCCTGCAAAATTTCAAGCACAGAGAACTAATTATGCTGTAACTCCAAAATTAAGGACTGAGTTAATGTAATGATGCAGTATGCTTATAGCACAGCAACTTCCTGAAAAAAGAACAAAAAAATTTGCTCTTTACCTGCTAGGAGCCTTTATTACACAAAAATACTATCACCAAATCCAACATTTAACTAGACTTCTTCACTTTAATGGCCTCATTTTACAATATCTACGTTACAATCAAAACTAAGAAAAACTCCAGATAATAAGGGGGGTAAAATGGGAGATGAAATGGCCAAGATATAATAGGAAAATATCATACCTTTTCATGCAAAAATCTGTCAACCTTTTCTGGAAAAGCAGCTCGAACGAGGTCCATATTTTCATCCGTCAACAGGTAGCAGCAGCCCTCATCAACATGAACCTTGAGGCCATCGGACTCTTCCAATAAATCAAGAGATTCATCTAATTCTATAGCATCATGTTGCATATCAGACTCCTCAGAAGGGATTGTATGAATAACACTGCCCAGGGCAGTCACATCTTTTTTCCACTTGACCACATAGAATTGATGTCCATATCTTATCTTCACACGCAGTACAGAGTCAAACTCATACTGCCCATATAACAAAGTTTTTACTGGATTTATAGCCATGTCTCTTAAGAAAATGGTGGACATCATAGGAAGCATCATCTGCCTAGTGTAAGATGGCTCCCATAGCTGATGAAAAGCTAAGAAATCAACCAGCATTTCCGTTTTTGGGTCTCCCCAAGATATGCAAGGGCCATCTTTAGCTGTTAGAAAGAGTAATTAATTACTTTTTATCTGGGAAAGTTTTCATTTCATGCATTATTCCAGCATCCAAAATCACATTCAGTCCATGTCAATATCATAACACCAATTTTCTGATAAATATCCAATTAAGCAAAGACTCATCAATCCAAACAAACGTACCAGTAAAATAACCATTGTTGTTGCACAAATACATTTTAATAATCTCCTCGTTGGGGAAATTTGACTCCAGTGCAATCTTGTTGCAAATTTTTGTTCTCCAATTTTCTTGCTTCTTCTGTTCCTTTTCTCTCTGTAACTGCCACTCAAACACCATCAAATGCTTTTAATAAGAAACAAAACTCACATTGCACACAAACAATAGAGAAGCAATTGCAACTCGAAATTATCCCAAAATGTTGCTATGACGATTTTAAAAAGATTAATAAACTAATCGAAATCAATAAGGATATACCAATACAAAAAATAATAATAATAATAATAATTTGACATACCATATCACAGGAGGCGCAATCACATTTAAACCCCTCTGGCTTTTTCATACAACCCTCACTTTTACTGGTGCTGCAGTATTCACATGAAAACTTAAAATGAGCTTTCTTGCTGCCAGGATGTCCGCAGAAGGAACAATGAGAACATCTTATCTTCGGTGAGCTCTCATTCGAACTGGGTATAGAATCATCTAAAGATTTGATATCACCATGAAACAGAGGAGTGTCCCCATTGCCCATTTCACGTAACCTGCATGAAATAACGCCTTCCATTATAAGGTATCAATCCCAACTAAACATAACATCATCACGACATATTCGTTCACGAATTATTAACAACACAAAATAAAAATAAAAGAAAAACAAAGAATTGACATATCAAAACAGTTAAGAAGCACACCTATTCAATATCTCATCCTCGTTAAAAGCTTGGACAAGACGAAGAGCTGTCTCAAGCCCAATACCTTGCACCCCACTTAAATTATGGTCATTTCCAACCAAAAGAGAGATGGCTATCAAGTGTTTCCTCTTCAATCCAAGACCAGCTTCAATATCTGACATATGGTAGCATTCAAATGGTTCCTGCAAAGAATGAGATTCTCATGCTCGCCAAGAAGGACGCTATGGCAAAAAACAACTTAAGAAAGAACACTGGGTTTCAAAAAGTTGGAAAGAAAGAATGGAAATGCAATGTCAAATCTCTATAAGTAACAAAAACAATACTGCAAAACTTAAAAAGTTAAAAGATTAAGATTTTTGTTTGATCCTGAACAGATAGGAGCACAAAGAAATCCATGAACTACAACTAGCACATAGATGTAACAACCACATTAAAAGCACTTAATTGGAAGGTGCTTCAAAATGAAACCTAATGCTCAATTGACATGAATAAACCTCCTAAAGCATTTGTACTTACTATGGAATTGGGCCGAATGCATTTTATAACACATTTAGCCCCAAAAAGAAATGCATCACTATCAGCTGTGATGCAAGCATCTACATAACCTTCACTGTTTAACTGTGCACACAGCGCTTCAGCCTCTCCTTTTGCTTTCAATACAGGCACCCCAAATAGCTCAAGCAGTTCCTATCAAGCCACTACTAGTTAATAACTGGATAAAGATTCCAAAAGCATCACTAACAAATCAAATATGAAAGCTGTATAACCAACAAGCATTCAGCATGTAGTATAAAGAGATCTCCATATTAGATTTAAGATAAAATAAAAAATTCCAAGAAGAGCTATGCTGATCTTACACCACATGAAGACACACAAAGCAATACAAATATGAAGGCTGGTTTGCCCAGTATACAACTAAATGATAGGGCAGAAGTGTGCTAGGTTACTAACAAATTCGTCAAATTTCTTTTACAGAATAACCCTACAATAACCATAGCAAAATTTGCAAATGATCCCACGCAAAGCACACACCCAAAGAAAAAGAAGGAAAACAAATGTAACATATGCTTTAATCTTATCTGAATCTTTTAACACCCTTCTGTTTCTGTATCACAAGTACAGTGACTTAACCTCAATCTCACAGAATACCCTCCGCTGATCTTCTAGACAATAAAACATTGACAAAAACACAAACTAAATTTTTTAACTGTTGTAACTTCATTCAGTTTCCCAGGTTCCTCAACAATAAAAAGGAGAATCATCACCAAAACTATATAGATTGAAGCACATCAAAGGAAAAACCAGAATTCCAACGACATTTATAAGCTGACAATAGTAACTATGATAAACGAAACAACCCACCACACACTCTCGGACACATTTTGAGAATGCACTGTTCCTCTCAACCGAAACACCCTCTTCCGCCACCGGCAAGTCCGACAAATCAATGCCAGAAGCGCGAAAGAATCTCGCAATTCTTGCCTGCAATTTCAGCGGCGATGGAGTTCCATCAACGACAAAGACCGGAAAAGCGCCAAACTGCAAAAATATCAATTGCTATTGTTACAAATAAAAAATCAAATCAAATTCTATGACTTATAAGCAAAACCTCAAAACACCACAACAGATACTAGATAGAAACCCAAAACTTTCTTTCACGTTTTTCTTATGTTCTTTTTCTACGCGGCCAAATAGAAAATTTAAATAATATTGAAAAAAAAAAAAAAAAAAAAAGGGCCCAAAAGGAACACAAGCACGTAACTCAGCCTAGACAAGTCTTTCAAAACAAACAGAAAGTATTTAAAACCAAAAAAACAAAAGGGTCTCCGTAAAACGCCATACTAAACACACCGTACACCACAAAGCCCAAAAATATTAACTTTCTGGCAGCCAAACAGGAAACAAAATCGTGAGAACATAGAAATTCAAGAGCACCTTGGAGAAGAGATTGATGGTACGGAAGAAAGTGAGCCTGAGGTGTGGGTTTCTGACATGGGTTTTGATAGCGGTCTCGTGCTGGACGATCCAGATGGAGAGGTCCACGGCGACCCATTTGTTCCTCAGGAAATCGGAGCCTTCGGGTCGGGCATATGGTTTAAGCAGGTCCCAGAAATGCCCTCCCACCCCCATTACTTTTCGAAATAACGAACTGGGTCCTAAAAGAAAATGCAGGCAAAAGGGTGGGTTTCGGGTTGTACGGACTATGACTGTGAATTGTGATAGTATTAATCGTTTTGGAGAAGAGAAGAAGAAGAAGAAGAAGAAGAGAGAAGCAGAACGGACTTGCGCCGTTATGTTTTTCTGTTTTTTTGGTGCCGTTTATGTGATTGAATGGGCAAAATGTGGATTTTGGGCCAACTCTTTAAGCTCTTGAGCCCAGCCCATGCAAGGAGGTTTAAATGGGATTGTCAGGCCCATTCTCTTTCTTAATTGAATTTTCAGTTTTTTAGTGAGAAATGATTGGTGTTAATATATATATTAATTTCATCTATATTAATTTCATCTTTACAAATTAAACGTTATATTTTTGAACCTCACATAAGTTAATAGTGGACTCTACAAATTTATTAAACTTATAGAAGAATATGAAAAAATATTGACACCAATCATTTCTTTTTATAAAAATCTAATAAACTCATTTTCTAAAATTACATTATAAAAAAAAAAAAAGTATATTCAAGGATTTATACATTAAATTAAGATGTGAATTATTTCGAATCATAACATATCATTACACTCTACAGTCAATTCCATTGACATTAACTCGATTGTAACTCTTTATTTCTTATCAGTCTTACTCATTTATTAATATTCAATGACTTAACATTATATTCATACATAATATCAATACATTTTAATTTATCATATAAGTCATCTCCTTCAAGACTGACCACAAAGCCGCAACATATTTGATCTCATACTCGACCAACAGTGTTTAATGCCATACTCAACATGGTGGCCGACTCTCATATTAAATTTATATGAAAATTAATTTCATCCTAATTGTAAATGGTTCCCAATCCCCTCCCACCACTTGCAATCACTACAACATCGGATACCATATGCCAATGGGGTCTACGTGTCTCTGAAAATGTCAACTGAGTAGTGCAGTCTTGTCGCAAAAAAAATAAGAACTAGCCACGTGCAAATCCCTCGATGACCTGGCGAGGAGATAGTGGACAAACTGAAAAAATGGGGGAAGATCTTGTGAGTTCATGTAATCTGTCTCATTGATTGCAAGATTGTAAACCTACCATGTACCTGTATCCAAACGGACCCCATCGACCCCATGCAAAGATCATCTCTAGAATATTTTATTTTGGCAGGTTTAGTTAAAGTGAAAAAAATGAGTAAAACGTGAGTATTTTCTAGAATTTTCAATTTAATATAGTTAAAGAGAGAGCGAGAGAAAATATATATAACAATATAACAATAACATTATTGTCATTTATTATAGATGCAATTATAAAGCAACAGAAACTGTCATTTCTCATAATGATTTTGGTAATGTAGTTCAACATGCTATTTGAAGTGACACTTTCATGTAGCCTAGAACAACTTAACCCGATTTGATCGAGGTGTAATGAACTATCCGCATCAATTTTTATTGCACCTGATCATTGTTTGATTAGACTATTTCGTCAAAGTGTTATTAATTGAATGATTTTTGACATAATTTTTAACTTTTTACGGGATTTATCGGTCCAAATAGATAAACAAAATTCCAAAAACTTGCTTAGGCATATGAAGCAGCAGAAAAATTGTTAGGATTCAATTAATGTCATAGTAGTGTGTGGGGGCAGTGTCTTAATTAATTTGCAGTTGTGATAATAATGCAATGGTGACATTACTTTCCATAATAGGCCTCTGCATGTTTAGAGACAGAACACACCAGAAAAGGAAGCAATTAATATTATGGATCACAAAATCAAATATGCAAATAAATGCATGTGAGCAGACACAGATGACAGTTAAGTGATCCGACCTGAGGAGTCAACCCATTTTCCCCCTGACGACATGCTTCTCAGCTCTCGAGTGACAAAGTCCAAGCAACCAGAAAATTAATTAAGATAATCTCCAAACTCATAAAACAGAAGCATCCACGCTTCTACGTTGCTTTGTCTTTTTCCTCCTATTATTTTTTCATGTCCAGCAGTTCTCTCTGGAGATCTCCACCTGGAAGCTACCTCTCCCTTTCTTCTTTACCTTCTTCACCCCTTTAAATTCACATCTCCCCCTCTCACTCTCACTCTCACTCTCACTCTCATACTTTCATGGCCAGCTAGTCATTTTTTGTTCTGAACTTTCTTAGCCCCCCATAGCCTTTTCTTTATTCCCTTGAAACCATGGCTTCAACCATGGCTAGGCCTAGAAAGCTGAGAGACTTCCTCAATGACAATCCAGATTCATGCTCTTCAACTGGGTTTAAATCATTTCGTTTGAATTCAAAAGTTGCATCAACCAGAATTTCAGCCTTCCAAGCCGTGATTAACGCCGTCAAGAAACTCCCGTTCACCACCGTCAAATCCCACTCTATTTTCCCAAGAAGCCTGTCGCGGAGACTGTCAAGAAAGCACCGGCCGCCAAGCAAGCCACGTGAAATCAAAATTACGGTCAGAGTCAAAGACATCGTGCGGTGGGCATCGTTCCGGGACTTGCTGGAGGAGAAATCTCGGCCCTCGGATTTCGCTTCTTCCCCTCATCACTGCACCACCACCACGGGATCCACCAGTACCACCTGTAGCAGCAATGGCTCAAGTTGGTGCGAAAGCGACTTTACCTCGGAGTATTTACCGCCCTCCTGGGGAAGTACTTCTCAGGAGTACGGTGAAACCGAGGTTCATCTCGGTAAAAAATATTTACCATGTGTCGGTAGGAATTACGTGGAGGCGGCTTCAGTGGCCCCCGAGGTGAGCAATTATTTACTGCGTCGCGTCTATATATATATTGCTTGTGTCTGCTGCTGAGGGTCCTTGGATGATTTACTTTAATTTTATATCATTGTGTTTCTCCCGCTAAGATTCTATTGACTATTGGGTTTCCTATGTCTTTTTCTTTTTCTTTTATTATTATTATTTTTTAAAATACTTTTTCTTTAACCACATTTATAATATGAAAAGTGCTACATCCCAAATTTTTTTCTTAAAATTAGTTTATAAACGATGTGTCACTTAAGATTTATGATTTTGGAAAGTGTATCACCAACTCACAGGATGGTGACACATCATTTAAGAACCAACTTTTGAGAATAAAATTTGAGATGTATAGCATTTCTCATATAATATATATTAACACTAGATCGCTTTGATCCATCGTGGCTCTTGTCAGATTTTTTTTTGTGATTTTATCTCATTTGTGACAAATTCACAAAGTTTGTTTATATCACATTTACGAGGAATGAGGAAGTTGTTTATAGACTATGTTTATTTGTGTGTTTTTGTTTTATGTTCTTTAAATAAATATATTAATAAATAAAAAATGCTATAAATTATATTTTTATTTTACTTTTATTTCATTTGGTCATATGATATTGTCGATCAACTTTAAAATTATGTATTATTTAAAAAAAAAAAAAAAAAAAAAAAAAAAAAATCTAAGTAGACAAACAATTCTAGTAATTTCTTTATATGTTCTAGCTGTTATAATTTTGTACTGATTTGGATTGGCCTGATTAACTCTAACAGGTAGAGACAACAACGTGCGATGAGAAAGAACAACAAAGCCCAGTTTCGGTGCTTGATTTTCAAGATGGAGATAATAAGGACCCATTCTCGTCTTTTACCCGAAGCCTTGCCGGTGTCGAGAGTATGTTCCGTCTAAATAATTAATTATTATTATTATTAGTATTATTATTATTTTTTAAGCTTAAATCTTTTTAGATAAGGGATGAGTTTAACATAATATTAAAGTGTGAGTTCGAACTTCAAACCCTCACTCTCATGGTTAATCTCTATTTCAAGTACTCCATGTGAATTAAAATATTTCACATATTGCCTCTTCTTGGAGAAGACAATTTAAGTTGTAAGTCGAGGCATGTATATAAAATTACATATATCAACATTAATCCAACTTATTTAATTACATAAGTCACGTCATTTAATCTTAACATATTAATTTCGTATGAATTTGGTCGGATTCGCAGATCATATCAAAAATTGTCAACCCAATTTCGACCCATATGTGAATTTTTTTTTAATCAACTATTTTTTATTAACTTAAACTTTATAGATTAACTAGGAATTTAATTAACACATCTTTTCCTTGTCATTTTTTGCTACACGTCTTTATGCTCTAATAGGGGCCTTCATTTTTTTTCGTGTCCATTAAAAACATTTTTTTTTTAATCGGTGACAGTGTGAAGAGAGAAAGATTGGTGGGTAATTAGCCTAGTTGTTCTGGGAATTATAATGCTTTCCTTAAATTTGTGTGTATGCTTGTGGGTTTCAAATCCTTGGCATTGCATCATGAGAACAAAATGCTAAGAATCTATGATTTTCTAACAGGGACAAGACAAAATCTTATGCAAAAGATCCAGCAGTTTGAGAATCTTGCTAAACTGGAGCCTTTCGACCTGGAGGAATGGATGCCACTGGAAGAAAATACCAGATTTGAAGAAGAAGAAGAAAATGAAATTGAAAAGAATGTGAGGGAGCTGTTGAATGATGTCAAAGCAACAAGTTCAGTTGATATTGGCAAGGCCAAGGTGGAAAAACTATTGTTTGATTTCTTTAGTGATGAATTGATGAGTAGCAAGAGATGCCAAAGTAGGAAGGATGATGATGATGATGATGATGCTGCTGATGAGTTCAATTGCGAGATGGTAAGCATGGCAAAAGCATGGATGAAGGGGGATCATAATGGGTTACATGAATGGGGGGTAGAGCATAAGAAGGAGGCTTATGTTAGTGAAATGGATGGAAGAGAGAGGTGGAGCAGCTTTGAGGAGGAGCAAGAGGAGATAGCTTTGGAAATTGAGACTCGGGTTTTAGGGTGTCTAATGGATGAGGTTCTGGTTGATCTCTTTTTACACCGTTAAATGCTGTAAAATTTAATCTAGTTCTTTTCCAGCTTTGTTTCTTAGGGCATTTCAATTTTGGCTTGTGAAGAGGGGAGAAGAAACTCTTATGAGGGCATGACTCATGCACATTTTTGTAGGGTCTATGTAGCATTAGTTGATGCTAAACATTTGTGAAAAAATAAATAAATGAGGAAGAGAAATTCTTTTCAGCATGTTAGAATGGCCAGCAAAATGCTTAACGCATGGGATTGCAATTGTGAAAAATGGGTGAAATCCTGCTCTCTTTTTATGTCATTATAGATGTTTGTACTATTTTTGGATTTAACCCTGAAAATGACACAATGGTCCATGAAAAAATCTTGTCCCATGTCAGTGGGCTTTAGATGTCCAGCATGTTTTAGACATTGGAAAAATGGTTCACATGTCTCTTTCAATTAGACATCAACCTCCATGGACCATGGCAAAGCAGTGGCCTGATGTTAGGCCCAATAACAACTTCATGTCCAACCCATTAAGCCAAACACTTGCATTCTAGTAAATCCCTCAAAAAGACCAATAATAATAATAATAATAATAAACAGAGTAGGTTCTGTTTGTTAACTTTTTTGTTTTCTTTTTTCAAAATAAAAACAATAAAAAATAATTCAAATACAAAACGCTCATAAAACCACAAAAAATATTTTTTACCTTTGTGTCACACCACACCAAAATACTTTTCAAGCTAAAAACAAAAAATACCACAAAAAACACGTTAACAAACATAACTAGTAACCATAATCTTTCCATCTTATTTAGTCCCGCTCACGTGACCAACTAGCAAAAAACAAACCTCAGTGCATAAGTAAATATTTCAAATCATAAATCATAGTCTAATCTTAATCGACACTTCAACAATCCTCATGTGCTCTTGTACATCAACTCGAAGTCTCCAAGTAAAGCCTAGTACATCGGTATACATAACTTTTCAATTTATAACAAGTGACATGTCTGGAAAACTACTATCCGTCCTCAAAACCTTCGGTAATCAGCCTAAATTTACAAACCTCCAAATTTTTAATTTATTTCCTATCACAATCTTATTTGTCTAATTATAAATTTTAACCCTAAGTGCCACGTTTTCTGGAGGAGGTCATGTTACATAGCTATTCTTAATATATATTTTTTTTATTCGCATAAGTATTCTTGTTTGTGTGTGAAGTATGATTACACTTTGTGTGCACCACAAGGCTACATGAACCCACCCTGAAGTTTTGGATCAATCATATATATATATAGATTGATCTATCCTACGGCATTGAAGAAAATAATATACTAATTGATCAACAAGTCAATTGGAACAATTTGTTGGTCCATCGATTCAGCAATACACTCAATTTTCGTGCCTTCAATTTTCTATCAAAGGTAGAAGAACTTCTACGCAGGTACAAGAGTATAAAAACTCTTTCCCCCCAATACATTCCAATCTGTATGCGATCACCATGTGCCCCCAATTTAAAACTAAAACCTCCAGTCAAACACAATTGCTAACCACTATAATCTATCACTGTCTACATTCGTATTCGCACGTTAAATTTAGATCGTATTAAGGTATAAGTATAAGATTATATTAAGTTAATTATAATTAAGTATAAGATTATATTAAATTAACTGTAAGTTAACTCATTTAAATAAACAGGTCAAACATTCAACTATTGTCTACTAATTTTGAGTTGAATTCATATCGGGTTTATGGGTTGTGTCAAAAATTGATAGTCCTTATATTTCGTGTCAGATTTAGGTCGTGTAAGTAAGACTACATAAGTCAATTTTAATCCGACCCATTTAATTTAACAAGTCACACCCATCAATTCTAATACGCTAATTTTATATTGAGTGCATGTCAGATGCACGGGCCATGTCAAAAAATTGTTATCCCTAAATCGCGTAAGTGAAATATTGATTTATTTATTTATTTTTGTTAAATCACAAACTTAAGCCAGGGAAAATTAGCTAGAGAGTACGTACCGGGGTTGTAGCCTGATCTTGTTCCATATGATCCACAATATTTGTAGCCTGTTTCTTGATTCATGGGCATGCACAGCTTTTTCTGACAGTTCTTAAATCTGAAAATGTTACCGTTAATTAGGCCGCGACTTTGAGTCTCAACTTGTTGCCTAAAGATGATACTTAATCTGGTATATTGCTTAGGATCAAAGAAAGGACCACTTTGCTCTCTTTGAGGCTGTGATTGTAGTAGCTGATTTTTCTTCTTCTTTTTTTTCAATTCATGCGCATGAACATATCGATCTTTGCCGACCGTTGATAATTCTGAAACTCCTACATTCTTTCTTAAAACGACATGATATTTGGTATTGATGAGGATCAAAAAAGAAGAAGGGACCATTTAGTCTACGATCGTCGGAGTTTTGTTGGTGGACAGTACTGGAGCTAGCGGCCAACAATGGGGGAAAAATATATGTGTTCGCCGGTGGCGGTGACAAAAAACTAAACAAGTTGAAGATGAGAGTACGTTGAATTGTATTTTCACGACAGCGATGGAGGTTTTGTTTGATTCTTTGGATTTGGCGATGAGATTTTATCCTTCTATCGGCTGAGAAGAATGGAAAGGAGGACCACTTCGATCGGCTGAGAAGACGCCATTCATGCTTGTTGTTTGTATTTTTCTTTATTCAAAGCGATTGATCAACTAATTCGATAATCTCAACAACAAAACAAAATAAACTAATTGGATAAATTAATCTCCACAAAACCCCATAAAATCCTTTTGGGTTGGCTGTGATATATTAATATACACATTCAAAATTACACGTATATATTCTCAGACATTTATTTTCAATGCTAACATTATTTTAATCATTTTAATTACATGTGATTCATTTAATTAAATTAGCCTAATTAACTAAGATTGGGGCATGGTCCTCGAGTGGTTAGGAGGATAAATTTGTCCCCCAAAAGAAAAGAACAATATTACCCTCCTAAATGTACTAAATAGATTCTCAATTTCATTTGAAATTGAAATTATCATTTTCCCTCGAGCTCATAATGGACCGAAGAGTATCCAGTTCATGGTTATGACACAAATGAGACACATGTCTTCATAATAAAAATAAATAAAATATTATTTAAGGTTTAAAAATAATAAAATTAAATAAAAAAATAAATGGGGTGGCTGACCACCACCATTTTGGGTGGGGGTGGCTCAAGGGTGGCAGAACCACCCCCATGACCTGTGGGGGTGGTTTGTTCACCCTCAACTTGCAAAATGGAGGCAGCTGAACCACCTCCAAGAGCCTTGGAGGTGGCTCGGCATATATATATATATATATATATATATATATGCCGAGCCACCTCCAAATATATATATATATATATATATTATTTGGCCCTTGAGAGTGGCCAAATCACCCCCAATGGAAGCCACCCCCTGGCTGGCCATTGGCTAAGGGGTTGGTTCAGCCACCCTTTGGCTGGCCATTGAGCCACCCCATTTTATTTATTCATCTTTAAACTTTAATTTTTGTTTTATTATTATTTTTTTTATTATGAAGACATGTGTCTCATTTGTGGCCCGAAACATGAACCGAACTAGAGAGGGTCGGGATCCTTGAGGAGGGTATGGGTTTTATGGTTGTGTTTGGCAATGAAATGGAAAAAGTTAGTGGAACGCTACTGTAACATATTTGATTGATATGAGATAAAAAAGTAAAAATATTTTGTATAAAAAAGTGAAAAATTTTATTTTGTACTAATTTTTTTATTTGAATAATAGTAAAAAGTAATTGATATGATGCAAAATATAAAAATATTGCAGTTAATTTTTAAGAATAATTTTTAAAATTTTTGAGTCCTGTTCGACACTTTCCCAAACAGAGCCGTATAAGTACCAAGCATACATGGTTCCTTCAATTGCGCGCACCTTTTCAAGATCATTAAAGTTTCACCGACTCCATTAAAACCAGAATATCTCGATTTGTGCCATTCGTACCACCTCCCTAGTTTAACTCAATTGATATATATATATATATAAAAATTTTGGCCCAAGGATTACTGCAAATTGAGCCTCTCACATGGACATGGCATTGCCAGCGGAAAAAACAAAGGATGCAATTGCAAGCTATTTAATGCTATTAATAAGTCAATTTATTTGGAAGGGTGAAAATAAATTAGCACGCCGGCAAAAAATTATTATTATTATTTTTTGTTATTAAAATATTAAAAGAAAAAAATTGCTGTCTGGCATTCTTAGCACGCGCGTACTCTGAATCACGGCTCTATTTGGAAATACCATTAACGCTGACAATTACAGTAGGAAATTGCAGGCATATTTACAACAATGAAATGGTGAAGATTCATTTTACAATCAATGTTTTGTTTTCTTGTATTTAATAGCTTTATGCTGCCAAGTCAAACGAAATACTCTTAGGAAAATTCATTTAGGCAAAAAGATATAAAAATTGAGATAAAATTGTCCTCATTTTTTTAAATTGGGACAATTTTGTCCCACCATTTTGCCTAAGCGACTAGATCCATTTCTCATCCCCGTCATTCTCTCATCCTCTCAATTTTCAAAATTACTATTAGACATTTGGGTCTTATGTGGATCTTACACCATAAGTTCAACGGTGATTTTGAAAATATAGAGGATGAAAGGACCAGGGAAAGGAAATTAGTTTTTTCTTCAAAAATAAAACAACAAAATTTGTTTGGTAAATTTATTGTTTTAATGGTTAATATGGTAATCGCACGCCAATTTGTAAAGAAGTTTATAAAAAAATGTGTATATTACTTTGTTTGTTAAACCATTATCTTTCTCTCATTTTTTTTTTTATAAATAAAAATATTAACAAACAACTTAAAACATATAATTCTTAAAAACTGAGGTTACATCATAATACTTTTTCAAAGCAAAAAAATCCTCCTAAAAGCATTAAAGAGGGGTCAAAATTATATTGGGAAAATATATAAAATAAAGGGAAAACTTCATTTTATCTTCTTGAATTTTTACGCGATTTGACAAATTCTCAAATTTTAAAATCTCTCAATTTAGGTTCATGAACTTTTAACTGCTCTTAATGTGGACCCCTTCGTTAATTTTAGCCGTTAAAAATACCAAGAAAAACCAAAATAATAAAAATATCTTTAATTTTTGTTTTTTCATTTAAAAAAACGTTTTGGAATTAAAGGTAAAGTTGAAATTTGTGTGAATTGACTAGAGTTTGGCGTATGTAAATAAAAGACAACTGGTACCTTTCATGAAGAACTTGACTGCATCTCTTTTTATTCCCTTTTGGCAATTATATTATATTCTTCATTAATCTCGAAATAAAAATGTTGATTTAAAAGGATACCATTATTAATTATCCGATTAAAAAATATAAATGTTTGTTAATGTTTTTTATATAGCGTTTTTAATTTGTTTGAATAATTATATGTAATATAAAGGTGAAAGTTATTTTGAGTGTTTTGTGTTTTTAATTGTTTGTTAATATCTTTTGTTTTGAAAAAAAAAAAAAAATCAAATGAAGCCTAATGATTTTGTCAACGTATTTTTTTTATTTTATTTTTGCTTTTTGAAGAAGATAATGTAATAAAGAAAATTAAAAAGAATTAGAAGCTTTACTTTAAATATATTCTGCAAGAAGTCTCAAGCGGAGAGAGATCGAGAGACTGATAGAGATTTACATTGAGATAAAAATATATATATATATATATATAAAATAAAATAATAATAATAATAATAATAAAAACTTGAAAGTTGAGTCAGTTGTGTTAAATCACCACTTATCCCAAAAGCTTAAGCTCATAGAAAGAGATAAATTTAATCAAATAATCATTACTTTAACAACTATGGATGAAACCACGTTTTAAATTTAAAAAATAAAATAAATAATTTTTGTTTCACTTAAAAATGAAGAGGATATATATAGTACCCTAAGTTGTAGGTTAAGTCAAGTTTTAAATTTATTGAATTTTTTAGTAAAATAAGTTTATGATAACAATTTATCTTCATAGTTTAAGTTAAGAGTAATGCTAATATTTTAAATATATTGAAATTTTTAGTAAAAGAAATTTATCGATAACAATTTATCTTCATAGTTTAAGCTAAGAGTAATGATAATATGTTTATACACTACCGAGCTGATGTGACATTGTTTATCAACTTTTAGATAATTATTTGTAAAAAAATAAAAAAATAAAATCAAACCCAATAGAATTAAATTGTAACGAGGGTTTAATATATAATATTTCTCTTAAATTAATAAATATTGGAAAATAAAGGAGAAAAATTACCATGAACTATGTTATGGTGGTTAAAAAATATTGAACATGTAAACACAATAATTTATTATATATATATATATATATATATATATATTAAAGAAATGTGATTCATTACTCAAAACGTAAAAATAATTTAACCTTACAATCACATCAAAGCACTTTTTCAAATCTAATTTTTATTTTTTTTGATTAAAAAAAAAAAAAACTTTAAAAAATAAGTTAACAAACATACTTTTCTTCTAAATGCTACTATTTATAATACTCATATATGTGAAATGGATATAATAAATGTGGGTTACCAAGACAAGAAACTCACCCAAAGGTTGTAGAAAGAAACCATACACACAATCCACATTTGATTAATTGATTACAGCTCTGCACTTTCGAAGGATTCTCGTAATATTTTCCGAGAAAACGTACATATATAGAAAAATCTCTCTCTCTCTCTCTCTCCACCCCAAAGCCAGAGTTGTGCGGAGAATGCAACTCTGCGTCTTCTCTCTCTCTCTCTCTAAAAGACAATATTTTCATCTAAATCTTCCATATAACGCATGCTTTGTGCATGTTTAGTGGAATCAAACAGAAACCAGTTTCCGTTTACTCAGTCTCTCTCTGCCTCTCTCTATCTCCGTCTTTGTGTGCGAGGGTCAACATGCAAATGCACCGAAAGCCAAGTTGGTATTTTTTGATTCTTTAATCAAACTCAATAGCCAACGCTTTCATTGATTTGGCCGCTTTGATCGATACCCATATCGAATAGGAGGGAAAGAGTCGGTGAATCTGTGAGTGTGAGTGTGCTGAAAAGGAAAGGAAAGCAATGAAGAACGAGGAGCAAGCGCGGTCTTTGTTTGGGATTTCGCTCTCAGACAGACCCAAATGGCATCAATTCTTCATTTGCTCCGCTGGCTTCTTCTTTGGCTATCTTGTCAATGGTGTCTGCGAGGTAATCTCTCTCTCTCTGTATTGGCGTTCTGTTTTGTAAATGAGAAAACTAAGCGGAGTCTTACAGTTTTCCGTTTTATTTTTAATTTTGCTAGGTTGCTGAGAATACTCTGAAACAGAAATATATGCTTTCTTATAATTTTCGTTTTTTTTTTTTTACTCTGTTTCTTCAGAGAGCAAGCTTAGGCTGCATCTTTAGTTTGCGAAAAATATTTTCTTTAATGGCGGAATTATGAAGTTTTTTGTTTCAGTACCCTTGTTTGGTTTCCCAGAAAACAAAAGAAAATAATAGGAAAATTTGACCTTTTTTTTTTGGTTATGGGAAAAGAAACGAGTGAATCGTATTTCTTAGATTGACTTTTAATGTGCTAAAAATTATCCCTGTATACAATATTCTACATCTGGAATTTCTGGAATGAATTAATTTGGATAGAAAATCTCAATAGTTCATTCAAAAGATATATAATTTATGAGTTGCTCTTAATTTTTTTTTTCTTCTAATTTTCAGGAGTATGTGTACAACAGGCTCCAATTCAGGTAAGTTAAATTTATTGGTACTGTTTTGTTTGGTATATATGATTTTGAGCTTTAATTAAGGATTTGTTGTCATGATGGATTTCTACGAATTATTTGATTGTTTTTTTGTTCCAGCTATGGTTGGTATTTCACATTTGTTCAAGGATTCGTCTACCTGTTTCTGCTTTATGTCCAAGGCTTCACCCCCAAGCAAATGGTGAACCCATGGAAGACATATGTGAAGCTCTCTGCTGTCCTTATGGGTTCCCATGGACTTACCAAAGGATCTCTGGCTTTCCTTAACTACCCTGCACAGCTTATGTTCAAATCCACTAAGGTAACCAGCAAATTCCATGTGCATTTTCTTTTCCCTTCAAGAGCAAGCAAATTTTAGCTGGACAAAAGCTTCTTACTTTGTAATAATGGAAATTAAGTAATTGTAATTAATAACTTGAAGATTATTCCTTAAAAGCTGGTAAAGTTATTGAGTTCATTGTTTTTTGCATACTAAGCTGTCCCATAGTTATAACATGGATCAGAAATTTAGTCTCACATCTGTCTCTTTGAATTTCCATAGAGAGTTAGTTACCTCTTTGAGTTAGGCGTCCAGCTCCACTCTATTCTTCTAGAAGGGGTTTGTGTCATTTGAGCCAAAACTCATTAGCAACAACCCATTTGAGATTTAAATTGAAGTATTTTTATTTGTAAAAAATCTGCTGATTTTCTGAAGTTGATTGAGGTTTTTAGGAAATCATTTTTTGACATTATTTGCTAGATATTCACTATTTATCAGCCTATATAATTGACAGTTTGAGCCGAGTACATTTCCGGGTCCTCAAATATGTTTTCTCATTTTTATGATTCTGGTACTTTAGGTTCTGCCTGTGATGATAATGGGTGCATTCATACCGGGCCTGCGGCGGAAATACCCGCCTCACGAATATCTCTCTGCAGTACTCTTGGTTGTGGGTTTGATCCTCTTCACCTTAGCAGATGCACAAACTTCCCCCAACTTCAGTGTAATTGGTGTCATAATGGTATCTGGCGCTCTAGTCATGGATTCCTTTTTGGGTAATTTTCAAGAAGCAATCTTTACCATGAATCCTGAAACCACGCAGGTGAATTTCGTGTCCTAGTGATCTCTCTGTGGGCGTTTAAATGTGAATAAAGGCATCCATGGAAAAGCTGTGATCTTCGCATTTAATTTTTGAGCTTATTTTATCTTCATGCGCAGACAGAGATGCTGTTTTGCTCAACCGTAGTGGGTTTGCCTTTCTTGATTCCACCCATGCTTATAACGGGAGAATTATTCAAAGCATGGAGCTCATGTTCACAGGTAAAGGATTGGAGGAAAATACTTATTTTTTACCCCCTAAACAGCTTGGATTGCATGTTCTAAAAGATCTTCCTGCTTTTCATGCAGCATCCATACGTTTATGGCGTGCTAGTGTTTGAAGCCATGGCCACGTTTATTGGCCAAGTTTCTGTCCTCTCCCTCATTGCCCTCTTTGGTGCAGCCACCACTGCCATGGTACATTGTTATCACAAGCTTTTTCCTTGCTCCCCATCTCAATTTATGCAAATATATATATACTTTCAACAAAATTTCATTCATTTTGCTGTGCTTGTAAAAGATTTCCATCAATGTGTTGGACCAATTAGAGTAAGTTTGGGACTTAGATTGCAACCTAAAAGTTTGATTGACTACGTTCTTAAAAAAATTACGTTTTGAAAATGTAAAAAAATCTACATTTTTAAATCAAACGTTTATCTACATTTTTAAATCATGTTTTCAAATCGTAAACCCAAATGGATGACACTTAGTCGTTAAATATCTCACAAACTCAAACAAACTCTTAAGTGTCATTAACTTTCTTTAGCAATTGATTTTTTTCAAGAACAAGAACCTATATATATATATATACATGGAATAATTATTAAAAAAAAAAAAAAAAACAATTATAATATTATATTTGGTCTTTAAAAATAGGTCTAAACGTGAATGAGTCTAATTTCAGGAAGCATGAATGTATTTCAAATTTTCATTGACAGGTGACAACAGCAAGAAAGGCGGTGACATTATTACTTTCATACTTGATATTTACAAAGCCATTGACTGAGCAACATGGGACTGGGCTTCTGCTCATAGCCATGGGGATCACATTGAAGCTCTTGCCTGATAATAAACCCAACAAGAGGGCCTCCTCCACCTCCTCTGCCAAGCCAGCCACCGGTGAAGAGATAACTCTCCTAGAAAATGTAGGACAACATGAACAAAACAGGCCACTAGTTTGAAAATTATCACTCTTTTATAACAACAATAATTAATTCTTTATATTATGCCCCCTTTAATCGAATTTTCTAGGATGTAGAAAATTATGCTTATCTTTATTCTTTGGGTTCAATCTGTCTTGTGGGGGCTGAAGTACATTGGTCCCAGTTCCACCATTTCTATATTTTCCCTAAAATCTGAGTTATATTAATTTAATTGAGTAATGCTTCTGTCAGCTTTATTGGCTCTTCCATACTCATCTTCCCAGCCACACACTTCGTATGTTTCTATTGATTATTTGGCTCCTCTCAATGAACCCCGATCGATATGGCTCATAAAAGTTATGAGAAATTTTGTTAAATCCAGACTATTAAAACTAATTTTTTTAAATTTAATTTATTAAAATGACATTTGTTATTAGACCACGCTAGGTTAGAGAAAAAGGTGAGGTAAATAATTTTTTTTTTTTTTTAATAAAAAAAAAAAAAAAAAAAAAACCTTCACTTATTCCATTCAAATTGTCATATATTTTGCAATGTGACCCTCAAAGTTCAAAAGTTTGTAACGTGGGTATGTATTGCTTTCGATCACTCGTTACTCATTAGCAGAAGTGACCAAAAGATTCCTGTTTCGATCACTCGTTACTCATTAGCAGAAGTGACCAAAAGATTCCTGTCTATAAAATAAAAAAAATAAAAAATGTGATTTTTTTTTTTTAATTAAGGATATATTTATGTTTTTATAAATTTTAGGAGTATAAAAAACATGATTGAAAAGAGACTGATATATCATAAACACATTTTACAAACTTGTAAACTTTGAGACCACAAATGATAAGACGACAATTTGAAAGGGATAAGAGAAGTTGTTCATTTTCCTTTTGAATTAGTGCCTTTCAATCTATATCAAAAAGGAATTTTGATATAGACTTTTAGTATTTAAGAAAAAGGAACATAATTCGAAATATTCAAGTTAAGGGAGGCGACAAATGATAAGGCTAAGGCTTTGGCTTTGGCTTTGGCTCAAACAATGAAACAAACTATAAAGGAAAAAATATAAAATGGCACCCAAACTACTTGTCATTTGTAATTTAGCCGTCTAATGTTCAAAATGTAATAAAGTAGTCCTTCAAACTACTAACCAGTTTCAATTTGGCTACTTCGTTAGTCAACACGGTCAAAATGGATGGAAAAGTAAAAATGACGTTGTTTTGTTAAGGTAAAGTTACTAAAATGCCATTTTAGGGAAAAAAAAAATTAAAAAAAAAAGCTCACTAAATATTTTTGTTTTGCTTTCAAAAAAAACCCTTGCACGACAACTATATCAGACTTTCGTCCAGCATTGAAGCACTCGTCTTCTTCATCAGGAACGCTCCAGTTCGTCACTTCCCAAAACATTAGTCCAATTCTACCCAACCTTTAGACCCATAATTGAAACCTAAAACCCAGTACAGGTACTGTGTCCATGCCTGGAGAATTTCTTAAATTAACTCTTTAACAAACTGAAACTACAGAAGTAGACCTCCAAAAAAAAAATATACAAAATTGGTATCGTAAGTTTGAAGTGCATCTATGTTAAACTCTTTTGTCAGTTTTTGGCATCTAGAAGTCGCCCATCATCCTTGTTTGTGTACCCTTGTTCTGATCATGTGCATGATTGATGGTGGATGTTGCCTATGGATCAAAACAGTGTGCTCGAAAATTTTTTGCCCCATTTTGTAGCATGCACAATCTTTTGTTTCAAATAATGGAGTTGTCTGTGTGTAGCATGCATAAAACATTTTCTTAAACAGAGGACCATTTCTCAATTTTAAGCAACAACTAAGGCTGGCATTGCGAGTTGTAGATAAGAAATTAATGGTCCTCTGTTCGCACACTATAGAACAGGAGAGAACAAAGGGTTATCTACAATGTAGACAATTCTTATTATAGTTTAAATCTTTGCTAACTAGCTTGAGGAATATAATTATTGGATAAAATAGCATTATTTATTGCATGCTTAAGGCCTTGGATTTTCCTCAAAATTTTCAATAAGAGATTAATGAATTTTTGTAAAGACATAAAAAGGACTCCAACCCAAATATATTTAGTGAATGCTGGACATGAAAATTCGCTCAAATTTGAAAGAGGAAGGATAGAGCAATAGACAACTTTGAAAGAGTTGTATGAATATTATGATTATACCACAACTTTGAAAGAGTTGTAGAGATATGAAAATTTCCACAACTTTGTGTTTATTTTCTTTACTCCGTCATGTCTTTATTTTTCTATTTGACTATCTTTTCTTTCATCCTTGAGAAAGTTCAACAACTTACTAGTCATGAACATAACATTCAACGTCAACACAAAAAAATTGGTTTGTCCCACTCCACAGGGACAGACCAATCTTTTCATATTGAAGTTTCAACCTTCGTTCCCAGTCTACACGCCTGTTCCCTCAATTTTTTATATTGAAGTTTTGCGAGTCATGGACATTGTTTTCATAAGCATTGTTTGATCTCCAACGAGTTCTCGAAAAAAGAAAAGAAATTTGATGATGTTAGTGTATTTAAGAAGTGATTTCTCAACAATTAAATGCATTATTTAACTAATTTATTGTGTGTATTGCAAGATTGACTAGGAACTTTTACGCATTTCTTTGATGCCCAAATTGACATGGGTGTTGAACAATTGAATTTTTTCAAGAACAAGAACCTATATATATATATATATATGGAATAATTATTAAAAAAAAAAAAAAATTATAATATTATATTTGGTCTTTAAAAATAGGTCTAAACGTGAATGAGTCTAATTTCAGGAAGCCTAAATGTATTTCAAATTTTCATTGACAGGTGACAACAGCAAGAAAGGCGGTGACATTATTACTTTCGTACTTGATATTTACAAAGCCATTGACTGAGCAACATGGGACTGGGCTTCTGCTCATAGCCATGGGAATCACATTGTAGCTCTTGCCTGATAATAAACCCAACAAGAGGGCCTCCTCCACCTCCTCTGCCAAGCCAGCCACCGGTGAAGAGATAACTCTCCTAGAAAATGTAGGACAACATGAACAAAACAGGCCACTAGTTTGAAAATTATCACTCTTTTATAACAACAATAATTAATTCTTTATATTATGCCCCCTTTAATCGAATTTTCTAGGATGTAGAAAATTATGCTTATCTTTATTCTTTGGGTTCAATCTGTCTTGTGGGGGCTGAAGTACATTGGTCCCAGTTCCACCATTTCTATATTTTCCCTAAAATCTGAGTTATATTAATTTAATTGAGTAATGCTTCCGTCAGCTTTATTGGCTCTTCCATACTCATCTTCCCATCCACACACTTCGTATGTTTCTATTGATTATTTGGCTGCTCTCAATGAACCCCATTTCGGATGTGCTTGATATGGCTCATAAAAGTTATGAGAAATTTTGTTAATATTAAAACTAATTTTTCAAATTTAATTTATTAAAATGACATTTGTTATTAGACCACACTAGGTTAGAGAAAAAAGTGAGGTAAATAATTTTTTTTTTTTTTTTTTAAAAAAAAAAACCTTCACTTATTCCATTCAAATTGTCATATATTTTACGTGACCCTCAAAGTTCCAAAATTTGTAACGTGGGTATGTATTGCTTTCAATCACTCGTTATTCATTAGCAAAAATGACCAAAATATTCCTGTTTATAAAATAAAAAAGAAAAGACAAGAAAAGAAAAAAAGAAAAAAAACAATGCAAAAATACAAACCATTTAACTAACAATTAATCAGAAATGATTGAAAATAGACTGATATATATCATAAACACATTTTACAAACTTGTAAAGTTTGAGACCACAAATGATAAGACGACAATTTGAAAGGGATAAGAGAAGTTGTTCATTTTCTTTTTGAATTAGTGCCTTTCAATCTATATCAAAATTCCTTTTTGATATAGACTTTTAGTATTTAAGAAAAAGGAACATAATTCGAAATATTCAAGTTAAGGGAGGCGACAAATGATAATTAAGGCTAAGGCTAAGGCTTTGGCTTTGGCTCAAACAATGAAACAAACTATAAAAGAAAAAGAGTGACAGCTTGGTGCTACGTGCCGGCTCAGTCTCATGCATGGTGACAACGAGACCCGATCTCTTTTTTCACTCTCTTTAACCCCCGTTGTTCATCAACGTCTCTATCAAACTGTGAAAAACATTTTGGATCATAAACTGTAAAAAGAGGAAAGGAATGGCTGAGACTGAGAGCAATGGCGGCGCCACCACCAGCCTGCTAAGGGCAGAGGGAGATAGAGAGAGACCAAGAAAGCCATGGAAGGGAGAGTTTGTGAAGAGCATTGTGTATGCTGGCCTTGATGCCATTGTCACTTGCTTCTCTCTCATTTCATCCATCTCCGCCAGCACTCGCTCTTCAGGTATATGTTTAAGAGTTTTACCGTTTTTTGTTGGTGAGTTGAATTTTACGACATTTGAGCCTACCAAATACAAGATCCATTAAATATTTTTGAACGAATTTCCTCTTGCCAACGGTTAAAAAAAACAAGAAATCATTGAGTCACAAGTGTTGGTTGTAGGGGATGTGTTGGTGCTTGGATTTGCAAATCTGGTTGCTGATGGGATATCGATGGGGTTCGGGGATTTTGTGTCGAGCAGCACCGAGAAGGAAGTGGGTGTCAAAGAAAGGGAGGTGACTGAGTGGGATATCACCCACCACGCCGCTGCTGAGCACCGGGACTTGCTAAGACAATATCAAGCCCTGGGGATGGACATCAACGATGCCACCATGGTATCCCTTTTTCTCTCCTTTTTCTTTTGAAATTGGTTTTAAACAATTTTTTTACGAATTCCTACGCAACATATTTGGTGCAAGGTTGTGAACATATTTGCAAAATACAAGGACATCATGGTGGACGAGAAGATGGTGGCTCAGAAAGGAATGCTGCCGCCGGACGAAGCAGACAAGCCATGGAAGCATGGTCTGGTCACCTTTGCCGCCTTCATCGTTTTCGGGAGTGCCCCTCTCCTCTCATTCATCGTCCTTATCCCTTTTACACACGATGACACTGTCAAGTTTGTTGGCGCATGCGTCCTTTCTGCGTTGGCGCTTGCGCTACTGGGGATAGCCAAGGCCAAGATTGCAGGCCAGAATTACACATTATCTGTAGCAATGACTCTGTTCAATGGGGCAATCGCCGCAGCCGCCGCATACACTCTGGGCTCGTTGCTTACCAAGGTGGCCGGCCTAGAAGACTAAATTATAATGCAGATTTGGCGTAACCACGATGTAACAGTAAATGCATCAAGCAGAAATCTATCTAGTTGTTTAAGAGTGTAGTTTATGAATATAAGTTTAGTCTTCTCTACAATTAAAAAAATCATACCTGGAAACTGGAAATAGCCTGTGAAAATATCTGACTTCTCAGAAAAAATTGCCAACCACGAAACTCATGTTCTAAAATGATAAAGGGGAAACTAACAAACATTCAGTTCCCTTCACTCAGTGCTAGTTGCAAGGCATGCTCTGCTTCCTTCAGAAACAAACGGGTCAGTTGCTTTTGCCCCCATCGATATTGGATACATGAGCGCCTGTTTCTGCTCGACTTCTGTTTGGTTAGGCCATCTGATTCTTTGCTGCAGGGCATGCAAAAGAAAAAGAACATCAAAGATTCATTTTATAGTTCCCCAGAAGATGTTTTCAGTTGAAAGCAAGATGAAGATGGAGAAGCAACAGTTTCAAAGACCACAGGCATTCATCAAGACAAAAAGATGCTACCTCAAATTTTTCTTGTACCTTATTGGCTGCTCCTGGCTTTCAGCAGTGCAAACTTCTTTAAGAAGTTCAATGTCACAGTCCTCTGTTCCAGAATTCTCTTCAAGATCCATCATCCTTGCATGCACAGAGATCAGAGTCTTAGGAAAATTGTGAATTCTTTTCTTTTTTGGCAGATGACAAAGTGATATAAATTTTTCTTTTAAATTGTGTGTAGCACTTCAAATTTGTTCAACCTTTGTGGGTTTTCAACACAGCTTGCAAGTTAAAGCAAGCAGATTGAGAAGTTAAATACTACTGATATTACAATGCAGAGTATCAGCAATCAATATTCAACGAGATAGATTCCAGTGGTTACTTTGTCTGGAGAAGATCAACAAGCAATTGCAAAGCTCCAGAATCACCACAAGCCTCCCATACTGCTGCATGGACTTCTGTATCAGATGGTTGCCTCTCCCCTCCAGATCCAACAAGCTTAGTAAAAGCAATAGATTCAATCAAGAGTTGAAAACCAGAGGAGAAAGAATTTGAATCATAGGTGGGTTCTTTCTTTGGGATCAAAATAGTAAATCTCTTATCAATATGGAAATATATCCCAACAATTTATCAACAAGTAAAAATATCACCATAGTCTAAAGAAAGCTAGCACGCTGATTTGCAAATTATCTTTCCAAAGTAGTTTGAGCAGCTTCCTTCTATTTACGACTGGATGTTCTACAAATAATAGTTTATGCTATATAAACAAGGGCAGAGTTTTCCGCCAAATAATAGTTTATGCCATATAAACAAGGACAGAGTACTCGGAAGTTATAAAAAGGCAAGGTATCCATGGTAAGGAAAGATGACGCTAGAGAAACTGCACCTCTTCCAGCATTGATTGAACCTGAAAAAGCTCATCCTCCTTCAAGGCTATGGTCCTCAAGGCAGTTAAAAATTTCTCGGGAAAAACCAGCTTGTTTAAGTAAGAGGGCGTCTTGCGCTGACCACTCCAACTATAGTTGCAAACTTGACCCTCACACTTATCATTCCCTTTGCTTTTTGCTGTGCATTCTGAAAAGAAGCCATGATCCAGCAAATTTCTTGGTAAAAGACACCGCAGTTCAGCCTTCTGTAAGCACAAACTAGATTTGTTGATAAAGCAAATTTTATTTTGGAGGAAAAAGTAAAGCAGTATGGAAGAGAATTGTGCATGGATGATGCATGCACTGAAAAATTGATGAGTAATACAGATGATAATCATGATATATCAACATGAAACCACATACCACAAAATTAAGAACAGATGATACTTGACCTGTGCTTCAAGAAGCTGGGTCTTCGAGTCAGAAAAGGGGACATTCTGGATTGCCTCCATGGGATAATGGACCTGTGTACTCACCAAACAACCAATGAACCATGTACCAGGTCTTGGTAGCTCACTATAATTTGTTAATTTAGGATTAACGGTATATATGGCTCTACACAGTTAAAGGACAGGACAATCAACATACACAAAAAATGGTCATCCTCAAGTTGAGTTTGAAAGGACCTAACCATCATAAATTAAAATTACTTAATTAACGGGAGCTACATATGTCGCATAGATGGCATTACCATTAGATAGTCATCCGGATTGTTATCAATGACAAAACCATACAGATAAAGTAGTTCCTGCATCAAATGCAAGGTAATGAATTTGTATTAACAAGTTGACGAAGCTCTACAGTCACTCAAAATTATACAAGCTCCATTGATTGGAGCTTCTGTCAATAAATGTACTCAAAAGGATTTAGATAATTGTCATTCCAAAACACATGAATAGTAAGATGGTTGAAAAAAAGAAAATGAATTCTCAATCAGACCTTTTGCATCTTACAGAGAAGTGAGCATGATATGTGTATGGCATAGTACAAGTTGAAGGTACCATGATGAATATGGATCCGAGTAGAGGAAACAATTGAAGGTTCACTCTATTAATTTATAAAACATGATATATGACTACAGATTGAATGACATAGAAAAAACACTATCTGTGTAGCAGAGCCCAAATATTAGAAATAAGGCCTTCTCCAATGGATCCAACAATGACAAGTCAAAACAAAGTGAAATACACAAACAACTCTCATGAAAAAAAGTAAACTCATATGAGGAAGCAGTCAGAGAAAAGTTACATGCAAGTAGACAAGTAGTATTCCATGTATTTGTCCATAGCTGTTTCTAGAAACACACTGGTGTTGCCTGTAATTCCACACCATTGGTATACACGAGGACAAAGGCAACCGTCTTAGAGAGAACATATAATGCATCAAGAGATAGTCAAATCGCAGGTGGCACCAGCTATGATTAACAGATATGCAAGAAAACGCTAGTAAAAAGGTAATTTTGGCATCAGAAAATAAGATATCCCCTACAAGACAACACAAAGTACCTCATTTCCTTTGTTACCATAGCTGATGGAAATCTCTGTCTCGATTTCAAAAGGACTTTGTTCAGCTGTCCAATTAGGAAAAAAGATCATTACTAGTCAGCTATACCGGCCACCAAAAATAACAGCAGAAAGGAAACAAACTGATGCAGGACAAGCAATAATCATGGAAATACACAGCAAAATTAGGGCAAAGACAGGAGAAAGAAGCTAAAAGAAGAGAGAGAATGACCAGAAAGAAGAAGCTAGAAAGAGAGAAGCCAAGGAAAGACAGACAAGAGAGAAGAAGCTAGGGGAGAGAGAGAGAGAGAAGAATCAATTCTTCAATTTCTTTTATTCATCAAGTTTGCCTCCATTGAAGTACAAATCACAATTAAGTCCTGTTTCGTTTGCGGAATAAATCATTGGAATGGACTAGCTAATCCTAGGTATAGCTATTCCTTTGTTTGGTAGCACACTATTCCTGAAAATAGTTTATTCTCATGGGACTACTAATCCCATACACAGGATTATTAGCTAATCCTTAAAGAATGTAATACATTTTTCAAAAATACCCATATAATTTTTATTTTTATTTTAAACTTAAAACAAAATAATAAAAAATAAAAAATAAAGTAGGTGGCTTGACCACCATTGGGGTGGTTGGCCACCCACAAAAGAGGTCGGGGGTGGTCGCACCACCCCCATCGCATTATGGGGTGGCTACGGCCACCCCGCGAGTCGTCGGGAGTGGCCGTGGCCACCCTCGGCCACTTCTGTGGGTGGCCGACTACCCCAATTTTATCAACACCATTGACTCTTAAAAATTAAATATTAATAACCCAATTAACTAATGAAATCTAAATAATAGAACCCAATTAAGGTTCTTACAAACAATTAAGATACTCATTAGCAGCTGCTGCTAGCTGCATGAAACTCACGTTAAAGGTCAATATTTGAACCTAGCACCCATGTAAATGAAAAAACCTACTACAAAATCAGGAAGAGGATACTACCAGAAAGAAGGTACATAGAGCAAGGAACTCCAGTTATTGATCCTGTTCCATCAACTTCCCATGTTGCTGCCGCCTTCAAATCTGAAAGGTCAAGTTCTCAGCCAATAAGGTACAGATACATATAAAACTTTTACAACGCAAATCGAATTTATAACAGTAAAATGAGCATTTCTAACATCCATTGTCCAAAAGTTACCTACCCAACCATTTCTGTACAGATAAAAAAATGGTTGGATAAGTGACCATTTTTTATTTTTGTTTGGAAACTCAATTGGCCAAAAGTTTAGAGTCTTTGGAAGGATTATGTCTAAATTGAACACCCAAGAAGCAATTTCTAACATCCACTTGGATCCACAAATAATAGTAAGTATTGCCATAATGAAAGAAGGAATAAAAGCAGTGAGGTAGAAATTATAAAATAGATAAAGCAGATACTAGGACAAAGGTTAGAGGAAATTACAAAAATAAAATAAAAACGAAGTCTACAATGTTGGTAAAACACCACTACCTAAAGAAAGGGATTGACAAGAACCAATGGTAAATTAGAGAATCTCAGAATTGTGAATAAATGCCATACTATGATTGCAAAAGTCAATGCCAGGCACAAGACCCTCCACCCAAATAGTCTCCCCTTGAATTGATGTGGAAGTCACTCCATTGGCTTGCCTATCAACATCCTGAGCCCTACATCCTGATATGAGATGGCCATGATATTAGTTCAATAGAAACATCTTACGTTCAAGAAAGACCAGATCTCGCACCCAGCTATTTTTTTACTTTACAATAAACAAATCAGAAGAAAGGATTCATTGACAATACTGAGGAAGAGATACCCTTACCTTTTTCATCCCTTCCACTGATCAACTCTCCACTGGAAATGTGATTAGTGGAATTCTCAGAATCTTTGCCAACTGAAAAGTTACTGTCCTCTACTTGAGTTTGTGGAAATACATAAGAATGTGGCAGAGGAATGTTCAAAGCACGAGACCAAAATACAGAATTTGCCCTAGTGCCATGATAATTGTGAAACATTAGTCAACAAATTTTTAAAACATAATTAGAAGGCGTAAATTTAGGAGAGGAATCACTAGATCACAAAAGATCATAAGAACTGTTTAAAAAAAGACACGTACCAAAGGAAATCTTCAAAGCACACCTCACTGGAAAAGAAGCAATTTGTATATGTTTTAGTATTTAACAATAGCAATGAAGTTTTAAATATATGAGTAATTGATGATGAACAGCTCATCACTCTGAGAATCATGAAACATGTAATTTTAGATAGCTCATTAATCATAGGTAACAAGCAATAA
Organism: Corylus avellana; assembly: GCF_965113065.1. Classification (NCBI taxonomy): domain Eukaryota; kingdom Viridiplantae; phylum Streptophyta; class Magnoliopsida; order Fagales; family Betulaceae; genus Corylus; species Corylus avellana. The sequence continues at coordinate 1,889,229 of NC_142495.1, forward strand.
AGAAAAATCTAGTGAATGCCTGGGTAACGAAGTGAGTCTAACCATAAATGATCATTAGCTGAAAGAAGGTGTTTTACAAACCAATAGACAACCTACATTTCTAAAGTTTGCAGACCATCACTGCGTGCATTTAGGCCACTGTCAAATCTATAAAGCAAACTCAACTCAGACATGCCGATATAAAGCCATTATCTTTATTAACCACATTATAGATTGATCACAAGCAGAACAATAATGATGGATCATCATTTCCAGGAAATACCATATAAACACATTTCCTAAATTCTCTTCAAGTTCCTCAGCATGAAACAGCAGCAAGAATGTTTTTTTTTTCTTTAATTATTTTTCTGATTGCACAGCAGCAAGGTTGAATTGCAATGTAACAGTCATATTTGACATAAATACAATTTCATTATTCTGAGAGGCTCAAGCTTTCTTTGGTGGCCTCCAATGTGACAGAATGGATATATCCACCGTCCAATACCAGAAACACTTAATTCAACGGACATCAATATGCATATTACCAAAAATTCAGATATGCAATGAAGACAAAACTAGTAAGGCTTGCCAACTGGACCTGTCATTCCTAATTAGGGCATCTCCAAAGTCTATACTGTAGTACAACACATAGTTTGCTGATTTTATCTAGTCATTTGTCCTATTTATCTACATCATATTTATACAAGCATAGCAAGCTCAAAAGAAAATATTTCTAAAGACCTGTTGTCTAGGTATAGTAAATTTGTTAAGGACTAAATATCCAAAGGTTCAATAGTCTGAAAGATGACAGGATAAATCGTGTGAGTCCTCAAATAGTAAAAGCTTCCAGCAGCCTGATCAAGAATGAAGGGTTAGTCGTTAAAAAAATCAATAATTCATGACACAGGCTATATTAACGAAAGATGAATTAACAATTCAGCTTGCAGAAAGTTTAGGATAAGACATAAATAAGTTGGCATGATTATGATAAACTAATAATGCTCAAGGACTGTACAAAACTTATTAAAATATTTCTGATACTATAAAGGACTACACACCTTTCTAAATCCCCATCAAGAGCTAAAAGTTTCTTCACAAATCCCTTCACTTTATTATCATAGAAAGATTGCAACCTTTTCTTCTGCAGTTAAACCTGTCTTTGGTCACATATGCTGTACAGGGAAGTTTCAAAAGACTACTTATACAATATGCATGAATGAACATATGTATGTAGCATGTGCAGATGCTAAAGGTAGCACTAGAAAAGATATCAACCCCCCCCCCCCCCAAAAAAAAAAAAAAAGAGAGAGAAGAAAAACAGAATGGATCTTTTAGTTTACATTGAAAGTAGAATGAGACAAAAGAAAAGGCAATCAAATCTCAATTTCATTGCAAAAATCAATACCATTATACTATGCTTACTTTTATACGAGTTGCTTCTACAAGAGACAGCATCAGTTTACAAATTATACAAGTCAAATTGAAGTCAACTGAATGCAGAAACACTAGCCATAACATCAAGAGGACATTTCAGAATAACATGAAAGAGAAATGAACCGATGTATTTTTGACATGAGTGTCTGTACAAAGCCAAATAGACCATAACGTCTATCATAGAAAACAGTCAAGATTTTTTCATAGCGTTAATTGTAAGAAAATATAGACACTCTTTTCTCATACAGTACCATCTAGATTAATGGCATTCTGCTAATTGTCACCCAAAGAAAAAGATCTAGCCATTTGGTACCTATAGGACATGAAGATGTGCCCAAAAATATTTTACCTGCAATTCAGTGGCCTGATACAACGTTGTTCCCTTCAGCTCCAAAAGCACATCATCAGTAAACCAAAGTGGATTTCCAAAAGTGGTTGGAAGCATATCAAGGTACCTGATAAAATCAACCACCCTAGATGATTCCAATCACTTTTTTTTTAAAAAAAAAAAAAATTAATCATCAATTGAGACTTCAAAAAGAAATGCATTTGTACATACGGTTTCCATGAAGAATTGTTACGAAGGCGCTCTAGAGTTAGGAACAAAATCATCAAGAACCTGTCATCTACTTCTCCTTCTTCAAACAGTGCTCTACATTCTGGTCCAAGAAGAGGATCTTGCAACACTCTCATAGGAGTTATTGCTAAATCTAGTGGAACAACCAATAGAACACCTGACATTTTTTTCCACAATGAATTAAAAGAAAAAAGTCTCTCCCTCAATTTATGGATTGCTGAAGAAAAGAGTTTATAGAAACAGTTCCCAGTTATTTTTATGCTGGTGTACCTCAAAATATGAGGTGACAATCATTCCAACAATAAAATATGTTGCTTCTACAATCAAATCAAGCAAAATAGTACTCTCAAATCAAAAGCAATCCAAGATGCCCACCCAATTTTTTTACCTCATGATCTATGTTCTTCTAGTTTTCACTATCTGGGTCCCAGTAAATCAAAATTTTCACATTGAAAAAACCAATCTCCATTAGAAGGCTTTACTTTCCTCAGCTAGAAAAGATAACAGAGAGCTAATTAAACAAACTACTAGTAACTAGATTGCATAAATATTATATGTAAGTATGAAGTGATTAGAAGTTATGAATTACCATCAGAAGCTTCATTAGCAGAGAAAATACCAAACCCTTTGTTGGAATCACAGTACTTGATCTTGCAACCCCGTAGTTCAACTCTGTTCACCTGAATTCATGACCCAAGTTATTGGAAAAACTCAAACTAAACTCATATCCCAAAACGTTGTTTGATTTATAGAGAACAAAAACGTGAAAAGAAGAAATGGAAACCTGTAACCAATGGAGGAACCGTTCGAGCTTCGCTTCTTCTTCTGGGGTAGCCATTGCTGTGCGAGTATCCGCGTTTGATAGCTTTAGACGAGAGACCGTTTACAGCGTTGGGTTTCTGTATCAGAACCAATGTTTAAAGCTCTGACGAAATGGTAGTAGACGGCGTCGTATTATAGAATCTCAAAAGCCACATTAATGCCTTTATATTTATATTTTATTTTGTGGCCGAATAATGCTAAAAATCCGATTATTTTCCTTTTTTTCTTTTAAAGTTGATGTGATATGGTCTCCCATAACATTTGATATAATTTATATATGAAAATTAATTTTTTTGAAAAACTTCACTTTACTCTCTTGAACTTTCATGCAATTTGACAAATCCCCCAAAACTTTCAAATCTCACACTTTGGACCCTTGAACTTTTAATTTCTCTCAATTTTGACCCCTCCATCAATTTTAGCCGTTAAAAATACCAAAAAATCCCTGATTTTCATTTTTTTTTTTAAATAAAAAAACGTTTTGGAATTAAGGGTAAAGTTAGAATTTTATACAAAAGTTAGGGGTATAAACGTCATGTAACGTTTAAAATCTGACGGATGGATCCAAATTAAGATAAATTAAAAGTTTAGAAGTCCAAAGTGAGAGATTTGAAAGTTGAGAGTTTGTCAAATCGCGTGAAAGTTCATAGAGCTAAAGTGAAGTTTTCCCTAATTTTTTAGTTGAAATACTACATCATCTCTATCCCTCTTTATTTATAAATTTTTTAAATCCATTAGATATGTAGAACACTAGAATCCAAATTTAAGTCCTACAAATCCAACTGTAAATTTTTAAAAAATATGGATGAAAGATGGATTAGAAGATGGTCTCTTTTGTAAAATTTAGCTGGTTTTTAATTTTCTCTTTGTAACTTTAGATAAGAGGGATAGAGTGAATTGATATTTATTTTAGGATTGGTTTAGAACTGGACTAAAACGGCTTTGTCGTTTAAAGAGGGTCTATAGTATTTATTTTTGGATCAAATTCGAATTGAATATTGAAAACAAAAAGATAGCTCATCATTGTCTACTCCAACATTTGAACTAAAATATTTCTATCAGGTTTTAGGTCAGGAGCTGAAATATGATAGACCCTCTTGTATAAAATTCTTTCCCTTTTTTGGAAATTTGACAATTTGATTATATTATGGAATTAATAAAAAGTAGAGTAATACCACTCGTTGCACTCATTTGACATTGATCGATGTGACGTTTTAAGTGATTTTTTTTTTTTTTTTTTTTTTTTGTTAACCACTTAAAAACAAAAAATTACTTAAAATTGTAAAACAAGTGGGCAGAGTGCATTTGTCAAGCTAATCATTCGCACAATGAATCCATAGGATTGTCACCAAGAAGGCGGCAGATATTCTTCAAAGAACATAACATCAGCTTCTTGAAAACAAAATAACAACATCAAGGCTGTTACATATAGACTCCAAATGAAAATTTTGCTACATTTCTTGTATATAAGACTCAAGACCATCGGGTTCAAAAACAACATACAGCCTACTAGAGCATTTGCAACATATGCCCTATATGTCATTTCATTCCCTATGTGTAAGGAAAATTTCAAAAAAACCAAAAATACACCTACATTAGAAACCCTAAATTTAACCTACACCAATGGCTACATTGTAGCTACACAATGCTTTATTTTAATGCTAAAATACCACAAGTCTCTCTCCTCTCATCTCTCACGTTTCCCAATCTTTTCTTCCTCCTCTCTTCTTCTTCTTCACAGCACTTCCATCTTCCTCTCCGCCTCAGTCAAGAATAGAACTAAACAAACAAAAAATTGAAGACCAAAATCTTCAAAATGATGAAACCCATAAATCCCTCAAAAAAACAAATCACAAATCTTCAACCCAAAAACATTGAATATTCCACCACTCGAAATCAGCAAAAATCAACAAACAAAAAATATATCAGAACCTAGAAATCAATGGAGACTCTAGAGAGAGATTGAGAGACAGAGATGAGAGAGAGATTCCGAGACGGAGACGAGAGAGAGAGAGAGATTTAGAGACAAAGAATAAATACAAAGACGAAGACGAGCGAGAGAGACACACAAAGATGAGAGACAGAGAAAACACAGACGAAGAAGAGAGAGACAGGGAGAAAAGAGACCGATTTTTCTAGAATAGACAAAAAAAAAAGTAAAAGTAAAAAAATACTATTTTAATGATATAGGGAAGATTTAAGGAATTTATTGTGAAGTGTATTTAGATAGGGAACTAAAAAAGTAGTTTTGTTCCCTAAATTTAAAGAAAATGGTTGGATGTCTGTTACTAGTGCTCTTATACCTTAATTGTATATTTAAATACAATCTCCTCATGATTAAAGAGAAACAATGAAGGAAAATTTTTCCAATCATGAATTGTCATCCGTGTCAAAGGATTTTCAGTTTCCCCTTGGCCACAGAATCCTTTGCATGCTCCAATCGACACAATGCTTTTTGAGCCCCGGACAACCCGGAACATGACCCGGTAGCCTCTAAAGTGACAGCAAAGTAAAGATAAATAGTGCATAGGAAACCCAGGAGAACTAGAGCTGTTAAAAGGAATCGGTGCCTTTGGAGGAGTGTTGACCAGCTTAATGAATCATCCCGTGAGAATTGCTTCCTGAAAGATGGTGACCTACGATGAGGAGAAGCTAGAATGCTGTCAAGAACCATGGCTTATACACTACCTGAGCCAACCTGAAAGTTGTGTTCAAGATGACAGGTAAAAAGGCAACGTTAACACTTGAGAAGTAAAATATGAAAGGGTTTATTTCTCGCTTTTTAAGAATTATTTATAATTGAAAGGGTGTAAATACATATATACATGAACATATGTAATGATACATAGAAGCAGAGAACTGTTAAATATTACACAATGAGACTGACTGTAAAATAGTCACTATAAGCAGAAGCATCAAACTTTTTTATGACAAGGAACAAGGCAACAAGCTAATAAACTGTACAGTTACCATGAGAACAACAATGACAAAGGGTGATCACTTATTTAAAATAGAAAATGAAAGGGTTAGGCTTTGTTTGGCAAAGCCCTTTCCTTAGACATTGTAGTTGATGTAGATTGATGTGGAAAAAAAGTAAGAATGTTTGATATAAAAAAGTGAAAAAGTTTTGTTTTGTAGTGATTTTTTTTTTTTATTTGAATAATAACAAAAAGTGAAAAAATTAGAATGTTTTGACTTTTGATGTTGATTTTTTTGGGAAATGGTGATGAACAGTAACAAAGGAAAATGAAAGGCTTTGCCAAATAAAGCCTTAAAATCAGCATCATAGATGTATGAAAAGGATCCGAAGTGATTGTTAATAATAGCCAAGTAACAAATGACGCTCAGAAAGGAAGTAAGAAAAAATTCCAAGAGGTATTGGTAGGGTCATCATAGAGACATTGCTGTATGCAGCTGAAATGGAACTGTTGGAAAAACGTGTAGTGGGTATTGAAGTCTAAAAGAGAAATGTTATACAAGTATCATTGTAGCAGTATAAATAGAACACTTGGCAAAACAGTTAATTAATAACTCTGGAAATCAAGGCCAAACAAGCGGCCACACCCACCTAAGTGTGAACGAGATCAGGGATAAGTATCAAAGCTACATGTCATTTTCTCTCAGCAGGTCACAAGCGCCTAGAATTTTAAAGAAGCAAGAATGAAAACTGTAAACCAATCATGGAACCCCATATGCAATTACCATTTCAACTAGGTCACTGCATATGGAAAGATAAAAGTTACACCATATGGAAGCATTATTGTCGCATACCCCCCCCCCCCCCCCCCCCCCAAAAAAAAAAAAAAAGAAAAAAAAAAAAAAGAAAAAGATAATGCATAACAGAGAGAAATATCGAGTATGGATCTTGAGTAAAGTGCAAGTGTACAAAAAAGATCCACCATAAGATTTCAGACATTACAGCTAATACCAAAGAAGCCTTCATTATTTATCTTCTTTTGTTATTTGTAAAATTCCCTAGAAGCAATATTTCAAATGTTCCAGCCTTAGATGCACAAAAAACTAACTCAGCATTATTCTGTGACTGCCACAAACAAATGAAGACCAGTGAAATCGTATCTTATTCAAATACCCAGTAAAGTTAGAAGAGAAAGATATCCGGGGTTATTATCAATGGGCCAGTACAACTTGGGCACTAGTGGCCCAAAACAGCAACCAGAAAACAATAGGATTCCTGGGGATAGAAACAGTTCTTTTCTTTAAAAAAAATTTGGGAGGGGGGGGGTGGTGGGTGGGGAGGCAAACTTAGACAAGAGCATAAGCAAAGCAATGCCAATTCCTGATGCTAAGCATTCATTCACAATAAAGTTGCTCATACAGAGTTCAACAGTCGCTCTAAGGAACACAGGAGTTATCTTTCATTAATATGCAACTTTCACTGGGATGGAGAAATGTTTCTTCAAGTGAATAAGCAGGAAAATGCTAAAAATAATTGCACAAGATCTAAGAGATTGGAGTAGTCAAACATAAGTTCTTAATCTGAAGAACTACTATTAAAAACTGTTTAATCTGTATTATTATGAATAAATTTAAACTTTTTAACTATTTATTTAAGAAAATAATTGCATGCAGCCCAACGGAAACACAATCTAACTTCTCTGCCTAGTTCATACATACCTTGAACATTAACTGTGAAACTATTCCTTACCAGTAAAAGGCCAACTTTCCAGAACAATGTCAAACAGAGTGAAGATTACATCCCTCAATTTATAATGTGGCATACAGTGAAAAACCCTGACAAGCACTTTTACTCAACTCAACTAAAGAAAAGAGTAGTAAAAATATTTTAAAAGGATATAAGCCAGGTGGGATTTCTCAGGACTTGCTTGGAACATATCAATGTGTTTCTAATTCACTATACTTATCATTACAATAAATTGGTCACTTAAATATAGTACATTTACTAGCTATATATTGCCAATTAGTGAGAAAATACCAAACCATGTAACCTAGATTTAAAGCAAGAGTGCTGCAGCATAATTGCCTAGTGACAGTACTCGAACCTTCAATAAAGATATCACACAACTAATCCATTGGGAAACCAACAAGGAAACAACGGATAGCATGGCCTCTCATCTCTATATGGATAGCTTACCTCCTTGTCTATAACAAGTTTACCATTCATAAGTTTATCATTATTTCAACATCTTCAAGTGCATAACATGATGGATTGTATGTTACCTTCCCAGATTCTGTACCAACTAAAGCCACCCCACATTTGCATTCTCTAGATGTCAGGTAAGAAGATCATAGCATCCTCTATGAGTATTTGTACACATTTTGGGTGGGGAAAAAAATAAAAGCTAGCAACTTGAAAAGAAGCCAGTGATACCAAGGATTCATTTTAAGCCTAGTGGTGATGTAATGGGAAATTCCATCAAAGAATGATCCATTCTCCATTGAGAAAAGGTTACGTCTAAGAAATCCTCCACATCAGTATCAACCTATTCAGATAGGATGAAATATACACGCATAATTTTGCACAGCGATTAAAACTGCATATTGTGCAATCCATGACATTCATTCATCAATATTGATTCCGATAACATAAGCCAATCAGGCATAATTTGAGGGACCTTAATGTAGGCAAATCATCTTATCCCTTGCTTTAATATTAAGCAAAAAGGTCACCATCAATTATCTTTTCGCATTTAGTTTTATTTATTAGTTTAAATCTGATTCACAAGTATTAGTAATTAGCAAAGCAAGAACATTGACCTTGTACCTAAGAAGTTCCCAAATCCGGATTCTAGATCTCTGTCTCCTCGCCCAATCACAATCCTAAAGTTATGCCAAAACTCACGTGAAAATACATCAGACCCATATTAACACACCTACAATAAGACATCCTATCTCACACTCACGCACACACCTGTCATTTTCCATATCAAAGCAAAAGCATATATTAAAAACCCACCTCCAACATTTATCAACAATCAAAACCCAGTATCAAAAACCAAGAATTGTCCTCAAAACATGAACAGAAATGCACATATGTCAACCCAGCAGCTCAGATCTGAAACCCATAAAAGAAAAAGAAATTAATATAGAACAAGAGAGAGAAACCTACCCTTGAAGAAAAATGGAAAATGAGATCGTTGCGGAGCTGACGCTCTTAACTCTTTGTTAGCTTTACGCCACGCTTCTTTATTCTTTTTCTTTATTTGTTTTTGGGGTTCTTACTTCAGGGTTGGCTACGGCCTACGTGATCTCCTTATGTCTCGGCTTCAACGTGGAGATGCCAGGGCTAACCATCTAGCGTCCCTGATAGGCGGAGAGAGAGGTGTATATGTTGTGGATTTTCGTGTGATCCATGGAAGACTCGTAAAGTATGCTTTCTTAACGGGGGAAATGATAGGGTCACAACCACGGGATTTTATGATGTAGTTGAATGGTCAAAATTAAATTTATTAAAAAAAATCTTTATTTTCACTCCTATTAAATATTTTTAAAATTAAGTTACTTTTAAAATTTAATATTAATCATTGATTAATTACTACTGTTATTAAAATAACAACATGTAAACTGATCGACAACCAAATAACCTAACAAGAGAGAAGTCCTACGTGTCATTTAAAAAAAAAAACAAAAACCAAACGAAACCTAGAAGCATCGGTTTCTAAAAATCAAAAACCACAAGAACGCTCTCCCTCTCCCGCTCACCCTCTCTCTCACAGTCTCACTCGGGCCACCGGCGACCTCCGTTGCTTACACCGGATCAGCCCACCCAATTTAACAAAACCACCATAATCTCTCTTTTCCCTCTCTTGCATTACAGAATACCGAGAATATATAACAAGGAAGAGGATATTCAAATCTAAATCAAACTTCTTATGATTTGAAGCACTGGTGACCCATAATCCCACAAAGGAACCCAACAACTCTTCTCCAACCTTCTCTTTCCAATTTTCCATCGAATAGGCTATAAAACCAAACAGGAGAAAAGGAGAAAATGCTGTAAAACCAAACATACAAGCTGACAGAAAATTGCAACTCAAAATATGGTGGCCGTTGGGCAGTGGCCAGTGGCGAATGAGCGTTGGGCAGAGGCCGGTGTTGAGAAGAGACAATGGATTTCTGAGCAATTACAGTGAAAGGGTGAGGGGAACGATGAGCTATTTAATCCGGTGTTTTGGTGTTTATTTTATTTTGTGTTTGAGGTTGATGTGGACAATTTTTATTGGATGCCGTAAATAAGTTGGTTTAGGAAGGGCACTCTTTATCTTTACACGTTTTGTTTTCTCTTATTTTTGTAGTACAACAACAAACGGAAACAGACAGAAAAGGGTTTTGGCTAAAACCCTAACAGAGAAGGAAAAGCGACACCGTCTCTCTGGTTGTTCTCTCCGTCCAATACCAGGTAACCCTAAACCTAACCTCTGCAACATCGATAGGAATTACAATCTTTACTTTTTCTACTGAAGTTTTAACCAGCTTCACCGCAATGTGATTTGTCGATTCTGAAATTTTGCTTTCTGGTTTTCCAAATTTTGGTGTTTTATTCCAGTGGGCAGTTAATTTGGTGTATGATGGCTGCTTTCGAAGGAAGCAAACGGTCTCAAGCTTCAACAACTCTACCTCCACGCAAAATCAATGTCAAGAAATTCACGGAGTCTCGAGGTCCCGAGCTTGAGGCTCTTCATTCAATAGTCGCGGATCGGTTGAGCAATAATTTCAGGTCTCGGAGGAACAAGAGACGGAGAACCACTGCATACGACAATCAGGTTGCGAGGAAGAGATGCAGGAAAAGGCGGAAGTTGGGAGGAGAAGTTGATAAGGGCAATGCTTTGGACGAAGATAAGGAGAAGAAAGTTCCTCGGCGTGTTCGTCGCAGAGTTGAGCTTCGAAAGAATCCGGAGAATGGTTTTGTTACTTCTGGAGATGGGACTAAGAGACTGAGAACGCATGTTTGGCATGCAAAGCGGTTCACAATGACGAAACTCTGGGGTTTTTACCTTCCTCTGGGTTTGCAGGGAAGGTAATGGATTATTATTATTATTATTGATTTTTTCTTCCTCAAAATGTATGACTTAAAGAGATATTTCAAAGTCCACGAATCTTGTTTTGAAATCATAGAGGATTTTGATGTGCAAGTGATTGTGCCATTAATTGCCCAATCGGAGTGTGCATGTGTGTTAGATTCTATACTATGGTTTAATTCTATTTATGATGGGAAATATATGTGGCTAACTTATGAGTAAAGATTTTAATTTTATTATGCAGAGGAAGGGGTTCTAGGGCGCTCTTGAAGTGGTTCAAAAACGGGGTGCTCGTACATGATGCAAGCTATCATGTTGCTGTCCAATTGGAGGGTCCGGAGGTAGGCGTTCCCTGTTCTTTGTTACAAGATTTTCTATTCTACATCTTTTTCCCCTTTCTGTTCACATTCTTAGAGAATAAGGGCCCCTTAGGACTGTGGAAGCAATGCCTTTAATTGTTTGTCATAAGAGCTACTTAAAGCTCCATGAGCCGAACAAAAGCTATGGTGTAATATGTTTCTCTTCTGTTATGAGATTCTTAATCTAATCTCGTGTTGTATGCTTCCAGGATTCGTTAATGTCAGTTCTAAAAATGGTAATGGTGGCTTCCCCTTCAGCTCTTTCTGAAAATATGTCTCGCTCTGTTATTTCTGGTGTCATATATGGGAGTGCTATGGTAGGTTATCTCATTAAGCCCTCTGTTATGGACAGGGATTATTATTTAAGGAGTTGGATATATGAACTCCTTGTTCTTTGCAGCTTCATCATGTTGGAGCGCCTGTTTCTCAGTCAATTGCTCCTGTGACCTATATGTGGCGATCCATTCTTCAACAGAATAGAGATGGTGATGCCATGGATCATGATGGTGATGGATGTAACAAGCCAGAAAGTATTGAGTGTTCTTCCTTTCGCCAGATTTGGGTGTGGATACATGTTTCTGCTTTAAGTGAAGGATTTGATGCTCTAAAACTTGCTTGCCAAAAAGAGGTACAAATTTTAAATTTGGTTCTCATAAGAGCATCATATGTTGCATTACTTTTTTAGAAGCCTAACCTATTGAAGCTTATTGGCTTAAACTCCCAACCTCCAATGAGGTGTCACTTGGGAAGTCCTCTATATTCCACTAAGCTCATAGCTAATGGTAAAACATGTTTATAATGTATGCCATTATATCCTTAGATAACAATTCCAGTAATGGATTTTGCATTTGTCTAGACTCATAAATGGTAAAATAGAGAACCAGCTGAGCTAGTGTTTAGATCACATGCTCCTGTAATGTTGATGTTATATTTGTTTCATGTTTTCTATCTTCAGATGGATGAGAGGGGATGTTTGGTCAATTGTTTTTCACGTGAAGGTCAACTTGCAAAACTCGAAGTATTGGGATCAAAGGCATTCCGACATCTTCAAAAGATATTACATCCTGTTACTTGGTAAGTTATTTGAAGGTAGAAATAGTTTGTAAGTTATTCCGACATCTTCTAATGGCGCTGACTGGCTGTACAGTTCTTCTGAGAATTCTTGGCAATTGAAGAGGCATTCAGCTGCAGTGTTGGACAATGACTCTCAATTTAAGAGGTCTCCTGTTCTTGAAAATGGAGAGAATTTTTGTACTCATGCAATTTTGTCTCTTAGAGTCAAGGATCCCCGCATAATGCCTGAGACAAGGATTGCAGATGTTCCAGAATCACTTTCTGCTGGTATGCTCAGTGTCCCAGAAGCTGAAATTAAAGAGCATGCTGCATTAACAGGAATATCAAACAACAACAAGGAGTTGCTCTCATCAATTTGTTCAAAACCTGAAGGAAAGAGCACTATTTATTATGACAATGAGTTATGGAATAATAGCAGTGGAGTAAGTTCCCCCGTGGAAGAGAGTGTTTTATGCATGGAAAAACATAACCGGCATATGGATAACTTTTGTCTTGATGATCTAAATTCAGGAGTGTTGAACACTTCAACCAAGGTGCAGTGCTCAAGATCTTGCCCTATTCTGCTTTTAAAAAATAATAACCAAAAGGGCTCTCTTATGGGGTAACTCCTTTCTTCCTGGTAAAATTTTCAATTTTGTGTTACTAGAATAAAATTGTATTACATAATCTTTTGCTTGGTTTGTGACTTTACATTTAACATGTGTGTTACTGCTCTTGTTCACTTACTGTCAGTATTTGTTGATGTTTTTAGGCACCAGTGTGACAGTAGTGTTGTCTGACAAATATGGAATAAGTGTCACTTTGCATTATAAGGGTAAAATTAGCAGTTCTTTATGAAATGTAGAAAAAAGCCTATATATATGAGATGTAACTCAAATTTTAGATCCTAAGTCTATTTGATTAGCCTTTTCATCAGCATGTGCTCAGCCTTCCATAGTGGAGATTTAGTTTTAAAAATAAAAGATCTTGCATTGGACATTAATGTTTTACAAGAAGAACATCATTTTGGCTTCTGTGATCCATTCCATTTAATATTTAATTAATGTTCAAAAATGAAGATAAGCATCTTGATTTTCTTGAATGTTTATTGCAAAATTTGAATTTGAAGTGGTCTGTAAGATAAGCGATATATCTGTTACACATGTTTCTGGAGGGAGCAAATTGTGATTCCATTTGTTAAAACCGCCTTAAGCTACTCAGTGGATTAAACCAAATTTATTTTCTTCTTGTCTGTATCATTTTTTTTGTGCAAAGCTAACATGATTGGGAAATATTGATTTTGTCAAGCATGAAATATACAACTGCCACAATGTTTTTTCGATATTTAGTATCTCATTGGTGTTTGTTTTATTTTCTTTCAGATGGTCCATTGTACTCCCCTTAAGTTGGATCAGGGCCTTTTGGGCTCCTCTTGTCTCCAAGGGAGCTCATGCAATAGGTTTGAGAGAGAAGCACTGGGTTGCATGTGAAGTAAGTCTTTTTTCACCTTACAGCTATACCTTTCATTTCTAGGTTATCAAACATTTATAGTAATCTTCTCTCTTGTAGATGGGGTTGCCATTTTTTCCTTCAGATTTTCCTGATTGCAATGCGTACACAAACTTTATGGCAACTGAAGCTGCTGCCTTTAATCAAAAAGCAGAACGTTGTCCTCCTGATGTAAGACCTTGGAGAGTTCCCATTCCACCCCCATGGGACACTGTCCGGCTTGCTTTTAACGAAGGACCTACTAGAGTTGGAAATAGGGAAATTCACAGTAAGGAAGATATGGTTGATGGGAATTTATTGTCCAACTCTGACTCTGAAAATTTTAGTATATCATCATTTGTACATCATGGTAGTCAATTTGATGGAGTGGTAGCAAGGACATACTTTGCGCTGACTGATTTCATGAGAGAAATTCAAGGTGATCGTTTGCTTCTATTTCCTCAACAACCAGACAGGAAGACAAGTATTTCTAAGTTTATGAAGGATGAAAGTACGTTTGTCCTCGGCCAGAATGCTATTGCCCAGTTTAGTCATGATCGTAAATTATGTTATCTTCGAATTCTTCTCCATGCTTATAAGGAAGGCGTTTTCGAAGAGGGAGCAGTTGTGTGTGCACCTCAACTTACTGATATTGAACTGTTGATTACAAGGTAGTTAATTCTTGAAACTTCTCTATCTTGGTTAATGACTTTTTTCCCTTCAATTAACAACTTCTCTATCTTAGTATCTTGAAAGTGTGTTACTGTCGTTATCATTGCAGGTCAGGAAATGACAAGGGAGGACTTCAAATGCCTCAATCTGCTGTGAGATCATACTTCAAGGAGCAATCTTCTGCTAGGTGGGAACTCCACATACCAGAAGATGCTGGTGTGAGGGAATCTCATCGGTGGCCGATCGGCTTTGTCACAACTGGATTTGTTCGAGGGAGGTCGGTATACTGTCCTTCGCCACCTAACAACTGCTTACTTCTTTTGACCATAATATAATTATTGGGTCGGATTTGTGTGCAGCAAGAAGCCAGTGGCAGAGGCTTTATGTGAGGCAGTCTTGCTTGCTCGTCTTAGAGAGGAGCAGTGGAAGAATATGCCCAGAAAGCGAAGAAAAGAGATCTATGTGCTGGTTAGGAATCTAAGATCTTCATCGTATAGGCTTGCTCTTGCGACCATCGTCTTGGAACAAGAGGAAGATGTGGAATTTACTTGAGCTGCTGGAAACTCGTGGTTTTTGTAAATGTCATGTAGAAAATGAGATCTGTGTTTGTTTTTTTTTTGGCGTTATTTATTTATATCTTTGCAGGTAAATACCTGCACTTCTTTTCTCGCTGAATTGAATTGAATTGACGTTGGGAAAAAGAATACCTTTGTGCAAGAAGAAAATATGTTTGCACGATATTTAAAAAAAGGGAAAAATATAAAAAAGCCCCCCATACTACCAGCCGTTTTCGATTTAGCCCCATGATGTTCCAAAAGTCATAAAGTAGCCCCCCAAACTACCAATCAGTTGCAATTTGGCCACTCCGTTAGTCAACACCGTCAAATTGGATGGAAAATGCAAAACGACGTCGTTTTGGAATGTTAAGTTACTAAAATGCCCTTTTGAAAAAAAAAATCAATTAAAAAAATGCCCACAAAACGACGTGGTTTTGAGAAAAAAAAATTAAAAAATTAATTAAAAAACTGCACCCCGCGAGCTCCGGCCTCACCTCGCCTCTCCGGCGAACCAGCACCCCGCGAGCACCGGCCTCGCCTCGCAACCCGAACTAGCTTCCTCAAGTTTTCCAAAACAAGATGAAGGAGAGAGAGAGAGAGAGAGAGAGAGAGAGAGAGAGATTTTCGCACTTTCAAATTTGTTTCTTTGGATTTTGATTTTCACATCGATTTTCTCGACACGTTCTTGGGAAAAATCGCAGGTTTCAGTTTCCTATGAATATTTTGCTTTTTTGGGCAGGGAAAATCTATAGAGCTAGTTGACTCCATTTTTGTTGAGGAGATCTATTCTATAGCTTTGACAGGTTGTAGGTGTTTGGGTCGCAACTAGTTCTTTTCGCCTGGCCGTCGATCTTTGCAAGGTTTTCTTCAAGTGTAAGATTAATGGGTTCAATTTTTTCTTGTTTGAGACGCCATTGATTGTACGAAGAAAAAGAAAAAAAAAAGTTGAAGTTCCTCTCTCTTTCTTGTGAGACTCGGAATTGTACTGTTCTCTTTCTCCCTGTGTGTGTTTTTTGCTGGGATTAGAATCGTGTAATGCTGAGGTCAAAGGTTCATAAAACTGGTCTGAAAACCTTTGTCTCAATTGGGTGTGTCTGGTTTTCGACACAGATCGCTAGGAATCATGGTTCATGGAGATCTGAATCAAAGTCACCCTAGCCTCGCAACCCCAACTCAAGTTCGCCGACCCTCTACAGGTCTCGCCTCAAGGCTGTCGGCACTTCTATCTCCATTGAACCACCGTTTTTTTAATTAATTAAATTTTTTTTTTCTCAAAAATGGTGTCGTTTTGGGGCTTTTCTAAATTGATTTTTTTCTTTCTCAAAAGGGCATTTTAGTAACTTAACCTTCCAAAACGACGTCGTTTTGCATTTTCCATCCAATTTGACGGTGTTGACTAACGGAGTGGCCAAATTGCAACTAATTGGTAGTTTGGGGGGCTACTTTATGACTTTTGAAACATCATGGGGCTAAATCGAAAACGGCTGGTAGTTTGTGGGGCTTTTTTATATTTTTCCCTTAAAAAAATTTAAACGATATAAAATTAGTTACACTGTTATATATAACATCAAATTCTGAACATAAACTGACTTATTTTTATTTCTAAGTTAAATGGAGAGGATCCTTGTCCTCTAATTGACCTACACATCTGGTATAAAATTTACACGTGAGCACAATACCTTGCAAGCAATTTAAATTTGTGATGTGATATTATAATCATTAAATAAATGATGTGTTGAAAAGTTTTCACACCACCTTGTGTTATAGAATAAGATTCGTTTTATTAAATTATTTTATGGTCAATTTTTTGTTTTGTTGAACCTAATTCGTATGCATAGTGAGCGTCATGCATTTATAAATGGCGTGGCAATATATTAATATGTGGTAACAAATACATTATTAAATATGTAAAATCTAATCTAAATAATAATTAACAAAAATATATAATTTAAATCATGAAATGGAGAAAGAACTTATTCCAGCAATTCACATTGTATTGTCAAGTCAACTATAATTAAATTTAATTATTTAGTTGTCGATGTAGAAAGTTTTATGTAGACTGCGAATCGACGTATCAATTACTTCTAATAAAAAAATAATAATAAAAAATAAAAAAATAATGTGGTAGTTCATATAACACTTCCGCGTTGACTACGATTAAGAGCTTATTTGAGATTGCGTTTGAGAAACGTAGCTTTTAAGTCAAAAATAGCTTTTAGGTAAAAACTTTATTTTTAAGCTTTTGCCAAAAGTTTTTTTTTTTTTGTTTTTTTTTTTTTTTGTTGTTGCTATTTTTAGACTTTTTGAACCCTTAAAAGCGTTTTTATTTTTGTTATCAAACGAATACTTTTTTCTTTAAACAGATTTTTTAAGTGTTAAAAGCACTTTTAGGCCTTTCTAACGCAATCCAAACAGCCCTAAATTTAACTAATTTTATAACAACGCGACCGAGTTCACCGAGTGACTCAAGACAAAGTCTGTCTCTATTTCTACGCAAAAATACGAGTCCCCACTGAAAAGCAATCCCTTATTCTTCTTAATATCTCGTCTTTCTCTCCTTCTCGATCTCTCTCTCCCCCTGAGGTACAGAGCTTCATCTTTTACTGAATTTTGTTTTTTGTTTTATTCCCTTCAATTTGCTCCCGTTTGGCTGCCGAGAAAACGGAAAGGAAGGAAGAGAAGGAAAATTTCCTTTCCTTTATTTTCTCGGCAACCAAACGAGAGGATAAGGGATCATGGTCATCTTCCCTAGCATGTGAATTGAATTGTAGGGGATGATTGCAGTTTGTGATCAAATCGTGATTCTTTAAAATTTCACTTCGATTTGACAAAATCAAAGTTACGAAGAATCTTTGATTGATAATTTTAGGGTTTTAAGCTTGCTTTGTACTCGAGGTCTTTGTCCTTTGACTTCAACTTTCGCTATGGATTTTTCGTGTTTGTTCTCTTACAATTATCAGCTACTTTGATTTTTTTCTTAAACTTTGAAATAGAAATTCAATCCAAGCTTTGAATGTTAATTTCTTGATGATGATGATAAGGAACTTGTCCTTTTTTTTTTTTTTTTTTGACAAGTAGACTTGAAACTGGTGGATTGATTGTGGAAAGGGAAGATGTGGGCAGCTTCTTGCCTTGCGTCGTGCTGCGCAGCTTGCGCTTGTGATGCGTGCCGGACGGTGGTTTCAGGGATTAGCCGGCGGTCCGCAAGAATTGCGTACTGTGGCCTCTTTGCACTTTCTCTGATAGTTTCCGGAATTCTCCGTGAGGTTGCCGCACCTCTAATGGAAAAGCTCCCGTGTAAGCCTTCTGAAAATATTTAAGGGTGTTTGCTTTTTCTTGTTTACTCTTTCATTTCTGGGGGCTGTTATGAGTATTTTGTATGCTTTATATTCTTCAGGGGAATCTGTTATACTGATATTAAATATATACGTGATGTGCCAAAACTTCACTGTTGTATGAAAACAAATGCAAGTATCACTTTTGTTATGTGATGTTTATGAAATTTTCGTATGTTCTTGCAGCTAGTAGACATAATATATGACACCTTGGCTGGTTCGGTCATATGAGAAGAGACTGTAAATGATTTGGTGCTAATGGTCTCAGCATTTTATTTTTATTTTTGGGTAAAATCCTGTCGTTCCCTTGAATTGATTCTCTTTTGGATCTGTAAACTCGCTAAGGGCTAAGTGTTGGCTTGCCTGCGGCAAAGCCAAATGACCTTGTAACAATCACGCATCCTTGACACAATCCCATCTCCGTAGTCGCAAAAGAAAAAAGTTGTAGAAACATCCATCAAGATTTCTTTGTATTCTAAAGAGATAGAAGTATTAGAAAAGGAGGTATACGATGATATTACTTGTTACCAATTTTCATAACTTGTTGATTTGAATTATGCAGTTTGTTGTTAAATAATAAGATATACATTATTCATGAAGAAGAAATTTAGTTGAACTTTAACCTAAGGAGGCTGTTAGATTTTCCATGAATAGAAAACTTTGTAATAAATGTCATGATTTTGACTTGGACTGTAAAGAAACTAGCTAACATTTTATAGTTGACTGCTATTACATTAGGATGTGCCTTACAAGCTGTCTTCCCGATTTAATATATTGTTGATTTAGTGCAAAGTATCCGTTTTTTCAAGAAATCTTCCCAACTAAAGAGTTTCAAACATAGGGGACTCAATATACGAGATGGATGGCATCATCTTTGATGATCTTTTTTTCCCAAGTATTTTGTTTCTATCGTCATTCTTGTGACCTTTGATTTTGTAACAAGTGTATGCAAGTGTGCAATGTTTCATTAATATCTATGTTTTATCATATTTCAAACATTTGAGTGTTTATGTGCCAATGTAATAACTGCGAAAGGGTGATGAAGAAGCCCTCTTCCCATGGAAGTTTGATAAGAATTACGCACTTGATGTATGTTGCAACTTGAAGTAGCCAGTGATGTCTTGGTTGTGTTCTTAGCTACTGTTTAAGGATGAGACTAATCTCATTTTGGTCATCAATGCAGGGATTAATCATTTTCATAAGACACCAGACAGGGAGTGGTTCGAAACAGATGCTGTGCTGCGAGTTAGCTTGGGAAATTTTCTTTTTTTCACTATTCTAGCAGTTCTAATGACTGGTGTGAAAAGTCAAAAGGATCCGCGTGATAGTTTGCACCATGGCGGATGGATGATGAAAATCATTAGTTGGTGCCTTTTGGTAATCTTAATGTTTTTCCTTCCAAACGAGATTATCAGCTTCTACGGTAAACAATTTTTTCCGTGCATAACAGTTTTCCTTCTAATTTTCATTGGGTAGAAATTCTAAGCATATTAAGGTGCTACACAGTCTCAAACTGTATAATTGGGAAAACTTCTAATTTAAGCAAGTCATTGGTAATATTTTACAAACTGTTATAGAATTACAAGTCTATTGCAATGTTAAGGAGTAAGGACTACTTGTAGTTATTACTTATGGAGAAAGAGGTTCTCTTTTTTTGAAGTAAATATAATTTTTTTGATAGACCAGAGGGAGTAACTTAGATATACAGGTTGTATACAAAAGCTCTGCCTAAATGGAAATAACAAATACAATGAATTAAAAGACCTATATGATGGGCTACAATCTAATGACATCCAAAACAATAGGGAACGGACAAAACCAGACTTTATGAAATTACAATTATGTCTTCAAACTAGATTTTTGAACTTCGTCACATCCTTGTTCTGTATTTTGCAATGGAATGTAGCATACATTAGGTTCGATAAAGGTTAAAAATAGGGCCATTAACGTGACGTGTCACAGTACTCTTGATTTGAGTAATGCTAATTAACATGACATGTCGAGATCTTCATTCGTGATTAGTATGATAAAAGTTCGATCATAAGATAAGCTATGTATCTGTTTGCCTGTAATATGGTGATAAGTATTAGACAGAGTATGCGTTAGATTACGAACTTGTACTTCCAGGCATGTTAAGCATAATTTGGGACTAAGATCCTGGAATTAATACTGTTTATTTTACTAATTAAGAGAAAAAGATAAATAAATGAATCTGGTAAAGATAATCTACTTTCAAAACCTTTTTAACAAAAGTTCTATATCTAAGCCCAACCCCGACCTGACACCACTGGAATCAACTATTTAATTCCGACCAATGTGTGGGCTAGGTAAACCAACCAAACCCCATTGGGTCGGGTCAGAATCGCCGGGTGGGCAAGCAGCACTAGTTTGGGCTTTCTTAAGAATGTGTGAGGTGAGGTAATGGTATTTGTCTGTTATGGTAGAAATGTCACCATAGGGAGGAACTGATGAAGATTAAAAGAATGACCTGCTTGAGATTTTCCTGTTTACCTAATTCAGTGAGAATTTTTTTATTAGTTTACTCAAGCTGACAGCTATATTTTATTTTTTGCAGAAACAATATCGAAGTTTGGCTCTGGATTGTTTCTTCTTGTTCAAGTTATGCTTTTGTTAGATTTTGTTCATGGATGGAATGACAAATGGGTTGGATATGACGAGCAGTTCTGGTAAGTGTTAGCTTTTATTATTTCCTTGTCGCATGTCTTATTGATCACCTTTGATAGCTTTTTGTTTTCTTCTTAGAGTATATTTTGCATTCTTCATCCAGAGTTTTTTTTGATAAGTACATTCTTCATCCAGAGTTAACCTGACTTTATCTTCTTTCTTTATATAGGTACGTCGCCCTATTTGTTGTTTCACTTGTTTGTTATGTAGCCACATTTGTCTTCTCAGGATTTCTCTTCCATTGGTTCACACCGTCTGGCCAAGACTGTGGTCTCAACACCTTCTTTATTGTCATGACCCTGATCCTTGTGTTTGTTTTTGCTATGGTTGCCCTGCACCCTGCTGTAAGTATATACATTGTCATTGCCTGATATAGCCAACTATTACTGGTATTGATGATTTGAGTTGGAGTTATGTTCAGGCTATGTCTGCCTACAACTAGTGTATGCTTGAACATTTCTAATCTGGCTGATCTTAAGTTGTGATTTTTTTACTTCTTCCTCATTGATGTTGAAATCCAGATCAATAGTCTTATGATTGGTCTTACTCTAATGTTTTAGCTTATGAGTTTGGAGGAGAGGAAGCTATTAAAAAAAAGTGGATGGTTCAAAGTATAATCCATATGATATTGGAGTATGGAGCAATTCTCTTTTCATTTGTTCCATATAATTAGAACTGGATATTCAACCTAATAAGAAACTAGGTGTCATCTGTTTTCCATTGTGGTCGCTGGCATTAAGGCAACATCAATTGCATGTCTGTTCATAAAACTCGTGCTTGTCTTGCTAATTGCATACCCTTTATTATTGTGATTATCTTTAGTTTGCTTTTTCTAGAGATAATTTGACATTGTGATGTTCACGTTATAACTGAATTTTTTGAATAGTCAAATCATGAATATTATTGTATTGTCGAATATCGAGTAGAGACATTCAAGAGATTGATTGATGTGTTGATCAAATGGAAAAATCAATAGGACTTGTTAAATGATTTTCTCCATTATTTCAAATATTTATTTGATAAATTACCCCTTGTTCCTGATCACTTGATCATGATCAATATTCTAACACGTCTTCTCATGTGTGGATCTAGACTCTCCTCTAATGAATAGAGTCCAACATGTGGAGTATTAAACTTAAATGAGAAATATATTATGGAGACAAAGTTAAAACTCAACACCACTTTCTCTGATACCATGAAATTTTCATTTATCCATTATCGAAAAGCCTGAACTAATAGAATATAATAAATTTAATCAGTTAATCAATATTCTAACACTCATTAAGTGACTCCATTGAATGTACTAAGTTCATTCCCATTACAAGGGTGCTTGTGGTTTCTTGTCTCATTGTAATTGTGTTTTCAGGTAAGTGGAAGCGTTTTGCCAGCTTCAGTTATTTCTTTGTACTGCATATACCTCTGCTACAGTGCACTTGCTAGCGAACCAAGGGAGTACGAGTGCAATGCTCTTCACAAGAATTCAAAATCTGTTTCCACCGGTACTCTTACAGTTGGTCTACTTACGACAATTCTGTCAGTTGTCTATTCTGCGGTCCGTGCTGGATCATCTACAACTCTGCTCTCCCCACCAAGTTCCCCTCGTGCTGGTAAGTTTTGACTTTAAATATATGAATTCTTAGCATGCTTGTTTATGTGCAATCCTTTTACATGATGTCAATGTTTTCAATAGTAAGTTGAAATAGAACATGTTCTTATAGTGAAATTAATTCTGTGTCCTTGGGAATCTAATTTTTATATATAATGTTGATAATGGAAAATAAAAAATTAGAACATACAAGCATTTCTGTGTCCATGGGCCACAAAAACTGATGTTCTCTCTTTAATTTTCCGGTTTCCTGTTGAAGGTGCAGGGAAGCCTCTGCTTCCATTGGACAACAAGACTGATGAGAAGGAAGAAAAAGAGAAGGCCAAGCCAGTTACATATTCATATTCCTTCTTCCATATCATTTTCTCTCTTGCAAGCATGTACTCAGCTATGCTTCTGACTGGGTGGTCGACTTCAGTTGGGGAGAGTGGGAAGCTGGTCGATGTGGGCTGGTCTTCTGTGTGGGTCAGAATTGTGACTGGGTGGGCAACCGCAGCACTGTACCTCTGGTCTTTGGTTGCCCCTATTATGTTCCCAGAAAGGGAGTTCTGAGCACCTCTAAGAACATATAAATCTGTAAGTAAATTTACTATATGCATGTGTGCTGATTCTGACTTTCTTTAAGACGAAAAAATTTATATCCCCCGCTGTATGAAAGGAATGTTTGTATTGGACATGATCCGCTGAGAGGAGCCCCATGTTGAGTGAGCATTGAAATGTGGCTCTTTAATTATCATGATAGTGTTATTTACACCCCTTTCATTTGCATCGTTGACATCAAATCTTACTTGTCATTTCTTTTAATTTTATTTCGGAGGAAAATTGCTTACCTGATCTTTGGGATTTCCCAAGTGTACCAAACTGATCTTTGGAGCATCAAAAATATCATGAACCGTAGGGTCATAGTCATTCAGCTGTTTGACGAAAGCCATTAAATGCATGTTTAGATTCACATCAAAGTCAATCACAAGTGACAATTGACAATTGATGACTCAGGCTTGTTGACCTTCTAAAATTATAATTTTATTTCCAAAAAAAAAAAAAAGAGAGAGAGAAGGACCCCTCATCAGTCGATGAGTGGTTGGCTATCTTTTGTGGGTGAGGGATGGAGGGGATGCCACCTCTCACCGTATGAGGGACAGGCCAGCCGACAACCCTTCACTCTGGGGGTGCGGAGAGAGCAGCCGACCCTCCCTTAGCCAATGAGGGTTGATCTCCCTTCACTAGTGAGGGGCGGCTTCCTCTTCAATCCTAGTGCTCACAAGAATGCAGTTGAGCACTCCTAAGTCCTAACCTACTAAGAGGTAGCCTCGTCTCATCAGATAAAGGGCGGTCCAACTTTTTTTAATCCCTTGTTTTTTATTTGAGTGGAAAAAACGATAATTTTGCAAGAACAAGCTTTAGTAAATTATGTCATGTATCAATCGACAATTGGCTGTAATATGAATTTATTTTTTATTTTTCCTAAGCAAATGACGTGTGCATCTAACAAATTTCATCAAATGACTAGGCAACGGAGACCATTTCTAACAAATAGCTTACCTCAAGGAATTCATGATGGTTTTGGTCCTCAGGGATCGGTGTAGTACAATTGTAAACTCCAAGAATTGAATACATAATAATTTTCCCTTTCTTTCTGTGTGAACAATATGAATGAAAGGAAGACACAAGACTTACGCAACCATATCTATAAACTACGAAAGAGAAGAGAGCTAGAAAGCAGGGGAAAGTCAGTGTTGCTTAGGTTATCTGTTTATATTTTGAACATTGTCATATTGTCCAAAGCCATTAATTGCCAAATATAACTCTTAATGAAGGATTAATTTCCTAAGTTGATCCCTTGGGTTTTTTGAGCCTTATGTACGAATCCCATCAAAAAATTGATGGAATGCCTACAAAATTACAATTCTACTCTTAAATACCAGGAAAAAAAAGAAAAAACAGAAAAAAGAAAAGAAATTTGATTGACTACTCCAAAGGTGGCTTTTGGGGTGATCAAGCCACCCTAAAAGGTTTATTTTCTAGCGTGGTTCAACATGCTTGTTTTCCTTTTTAATGAATAATAATAATTTATTAAAATAATGCAAATCCCTTCCTTATACGAAAAGTAAACAAAAAAGACTACTACCTTAAAGGTGTCTTAAATTTAATTTTTTAAGAAAAAAATCTACATATTTCTCTCAAACTACCAACTAAATCTCACTATCATAGGTTACAAGATTCATGACATTGAAGTGCGTCAGGTCTTTTAACCCTTTTTTTTTTTGTTTTTTCAAATTTATAAGAATACTTTGTCCTTTTTGGAAAATTGTTAAAGGACATTTTGGTCTTCCAAAAGTTTGAAGGGGCATCAAATTTGACACAATTAAAAGTTTGGGAGAATATCAATAATCAAGATGTAGTTTAAAAGGGTACGTGAATTTTTCCCATTTTCTTAATTCAACTTTTTTTCACTTTGTATTTACTATTTAAGGATATAATTGTAATTTCGTGGGAACTCCATTAAAAAGAAAAAAAATAAAAAAAATAACAAATAACAAAATTTGCATAAAATTATCAAATTTAATACGTGAATGTATCAAAAGGATATGTAAGAGACGTTTTGTACCTTTGTACCTAAGGATTGATTTGATACAAGTCCAAATCTCAGGGATCAATTCAGTAATTTAGCCTTGAAAAGAATCACAATTCACAAGGATGGTGATGAAATAGCATTTATGCGTATAGGAACAACGGAAACAATAATGATATAATTTTTTTGCATCTTAAAAACAAATCGTTTCCGCTGCCGGGATGGAAACAATCATGATGATATTGTATTGTCAAATATCAACTTTTCAGAAAGCCGCTCAGACTTCATGGGAAAAAACATTTGTAAAGCCTATATTAGATGCCAGTTTTGCCACACTCTACTCAAATAGCTCAATTCACAAAATTAATTTTCTTAATTCATTATTAAAGTACATAATTTAATCCAAACACTACCCAAGTAAAGAAAATGACACAAATGAATCCAAGAAATCAAAATTACGAACCCAATGGAGGTTCACCATTTAATCGTCAAAATCTCCAGCATTCTCCAATAAGTAGTTGGCTGCCAATTCTTCATTGCGATCACACGCCAAAAAGGCCTCAATGACTAGAGCTCTATCAAATCCCATTGCCTCTAGCTATAAAATGTGAACAAGGATTGAAACATTTAAGGGAAAACGAGTAAGAAACAGGAAGAAG
Organism: Corylus avellana; assembly: GCF_965113065.1. Lineage (NCBI taxonomy): Eukaryota > Viridiplantae > Streptophyta > Magnoliopsida > Fagales > Betulaceae > Corylus > Corylus avellana. The sequence goes on from NC_142495.1 coordinate 1,915,024, forward strand.
AAAAAATAAAAAGGAGAGCGGATATATCAAATAAAAATGAACACATACTCGTTCAATAGCCTCCTGTTCAGCTGGGGTGACATTGATGGCATGAGGCATGTCTTGCTCAGGCTGATCAAATGCATCCCTGAAAGTAGGAAGATATTATGCCGTTATGTTATGTAATAGTTCAATGTGGAAGTTGATTTGGGAGATTAATGGTTACCATATCTTAGGGCAAACAAAATCAAGTAAAAGAAGACATTAAATCAATTTCCCCAGGTTCAAAACTATAGAGGAGTGCCTGATCGCACTTTAGCAGCCTTTCTCTTGGGGGAAGGGGGTTTACGGCTTACATTCTTCCTCCCCTCTAACTTTATGAATGACAACATTCTTTTTCTTTTTTTTTTCCTCGTGAGGATTTTCAGAAGCAAACAAAAAAATAAAGCTCTTTTAACCTATTTCAAACTAGAATCTCTGAGGTGCAATCTAAAAGCCATACTCTTTCCAAGAGCTGCTCCTCACACTTCTATTCAAAAGTTGGTACTGTCAGAGACAATCATGACAAAGAAAATGATATAGGATCAAGTGGCAACTCCACAAGTTCAGGCTTCTTCTTTTCCTTTTTTGGTTGGGCAATGAAGGCATAAGAAGCACTTTACTTTCACCTATGCATTACACGGTTTGATACGTTTAAACTTCAAGGGCTTTTGAGATAAAAAAGTTTTATGATTACTAGCACTGAAGTCAACAAAGTCTACCACAAAAACTCCAGGACAGTGCTTTTTAAGTATTGCCATTGAATGGAATTTTCACTAAAGATGATGACTCTTTAAGTACAATGAAGAGTGTACCAGCTAAAGATATCCATTTACATGTAATGTGCGTAGATGTCTTGACTAGTTGTTTTATTATTATTATTCATCATTTGAGGATTTAGTGGATATGCCTATATAAGTACTGACCCTTCAGAACCCTCAAGAGGTTCATTTATCAACTGAAGAAACTCCGCGTGGTGCTCCTGAATTAGTCTTAAAAGCTGGGGATTTTGCTTTCCAAGCTCCTGAAGCATTGGCTGTACCGAAAGCAGTAGTTTAACTCCAAGACATTGGAAAGCAATAAGATTCAAATACAATTAAAAAAATTGCTACAGACCTGTAATATCTGTGGATTTGCTTGCACCATTGTACGCAGTGCTTGAAACTAAAATGCAAACAGAAAAATAAAAAATCAAACTGTAGAAGTTCAATAAGCATGACAGAACCTAAAATCAAACAGATCGTTTGGTATCACCACTTATAGGCCATAAATGAAATCCAACATCCAATGCAGAGTTTTGCTAGACATATCAACAATAATTTAATGTGTATGACGAGTGCTCTGGTTTGAGTTGTCAGATGCATACTTCTATTTGTTCCCTCCGCGCCCCCTCTACCATACGCATTAAATTTTTGTTGATGTTATTTAATGGAGATACAAATGCCGTGATTGATAAGAATTGAAACAGTTAGCACAAGCTTCAAAGTAAAAAGAAATTAAATATCAACAAGTACATTTATTAAGATACAATGCTTTCTTAAAATCCCATACACAGAACTAAAAGCTTCTAAAATTAAAGAAAATAAGGAAATGAATAGAACAGGAACCCCACCTGTGGATTGTTTCTAAGAAATTCAAGAGATCCAAGTCCTCCACCACCTCCACTACCGCCACCAAGTGTCTCCTGGAAAATTACAGCTTCTAAAACTTAAGGAACACATGACAGTGAATCCAGATAATGGAAGTCCATCCAACATCTGCATTTCTTACCTGAGGAAACATATTCAAGGGTGACGAGTTAGGCGCTCCAGAGACAGGTGCAGTGGCTGCACCTGTTTCAGTTGCCTGACTTGCAGGGAAACGAGGCACTGGTACTGCGACTTCTGCAGCTTCTGGAATACCCTGAAGGTAGATCAACATTAGCATCTAAATCAAGACTAAATTTACAACAGAACACTTGTGGATTTTCAACATACAGAATATAAGTAGTCGACTGCTCGTTCTGGGTTGTTATAAGCTGCTCGAAGTGCACGGGTAACTGTTTCTCTGTCCCAGTTACCCCCACCCATATCCATTATTTGTTGAATAGTCTGCTCAAGACTATTACCAGCAACTAAATTTGAAGCAGCTTGTCCATAGGTATCACTAGGAGCACTGTAACAAGATGTAATAAATGTATCAGCATTTTATTATATTGACAAAAGTTTTTGATAAGTAACGCAATTCATTGAAAACCCATGGGCACACCCAAGTACACGAGAGAAGTATCTAACCAGGAAAAGAAAAGAAGCCGTGAAAGTCATGAAAACTAGAAATATGAAAAATAGGCAACCATCCATTGGAAAAGGGTATAGAAAAAGAAGGTCTTCAACTCTGTAATTGTCCTCTCACTATCTTCAAAGCTTCGGTCACTTCTCTCTCCAAATACACCACATCATGCATAGCAAAATCATTTCCAAATAGCTTCACTTTGAGGGCTACAGAACTTCCCTCTCCAACAAGTGAATAGATCTCTCACCTGACGAGGCATGACCCACGCTAAATCAAATAGTCTGAAAATAGAGCTCCGCAAGGCACTATCTATCTCGCAAAGGAATAAAAGGGGATCAACAATTTCCCCACTCTTCTTGCACAAATAGCACCAATCTACCGCAATGATATGCCGCTTTCTTAGGCTGTCCAAAGCGAGAATCTTACATGAAGCGGCCAACCAAACGAAAAAAGTCACTCTCAATGGAGCCTTACTACGCCAAATACACCTCCAAAGAAAGAAAGTGCTATCATGGGATATATACACTATAGAAGCATCTCACGTCAAACAACCCTTTCTTAGAGGGATTCCAACAAAGCTTGTCTACACTGTCCTATCTCAATTTGTTGGAACACAATTGATCAAAAAACGAAGAAAAGAAATTCAACTCCCAATCATGCGCCACTCTAACAAACTTGACAGTCCACTGAGGGGAACCATTAGAGAATAGAAGATGATCAGCAACAAAAGCGTCCCTAGAGCAGGCAATGCTAAACAACTCTAGAAACGGTTCCTTAAAGGGTTAATCCCCACACCACACATCATGCCAAAAACTAATCTTGGAGCCGTTACCAACCTCAAATCTAACTTGTCTTGAAAACACCTCCCAACATTTCCTGATGAATTTCCAGAGACCCACCCCAATATTGATAAATTAATACAATTCTTTGTTCTCTGCAACTAGAAAGGAAGTCCAATTATATGTATACCCAATACTAATGGACAAAAAAGGGAAGAAAAAAAAAAGAGGAGAAATTTAACTTTATCATATCAACCTTACCAAATTTCAAATTGTTGGTGCAAATCTATGATAAACAAGCATGCAATAGAACATCTGATGCAGACCATGCATTTTCATAAGCAGAAATTGAAATGAAAATTACATATAAGACCCTGTCTAATAGAGCACCCAAAACAAATTTGTGTTCAAGGTTTGATCGCAAACTTTGGAATTCAACCAAGCAAGGTAATGCTTAACTGACCTTCAAAATTTTCAGACTGTGCCAATAATATATTTAAAGAAAAAAGGGGAGAAAATAACTATGATAGATTGAAGCTTTCTATAAGATTAAGCAGACTTCGCAAACAACTGTTCTGAAGGGCCCATGTCCAGCCACTCAAAGCAGCCAAAGTTTCAGTACAGAAAAGTGGGCTACTGGTCTTTAAACACTAAACTGTACTGGAACTGGCTTTAGTACTTTAGTCAAAACTAAAATATATATACAGGTCAATGTTTAGCATTCTACAGAATAAATACCTAAGAGCTGCACTATAGTAGTCGGCAATACCATGCCTTCATGGCAGATTCAGCTTAATGTTTGATCTGATGCCTAATCACGAATTATACCATGCTCTTAATACACAAGGTCAAAAATATCACTTGGTAAAAGGTATATGAATATGCCACATGTCCAATGGAAAACACATATTCTGACGCATGCCTTTCTTCTGTTCATTTCTACAATTGTAGTAATGAAATATTGCTATTTTGTATGTAATATTAACTAATTTGCTTATTCTAAGTAATAAGACTGGTTATTACTTATATATATATATATATATATATATTAACTAATTTGCTTATTATAAGATGTTCATAAGATAAAAGAAAGCAACAATCTCAAAAAGAGAATGTGACACCCTTGTCCTGCATTTACATTACATGCAAATATGTGCACTAGAAAGCACATTGCATTACTTCCAAAACAGGTCCTAAAAACAGCTACCCTCCCAAAACATGACAATTCATATCAGAAAAGACCCCAAAATTCCAAAATGTAGTTTGGAAGCCAAATACTCAGAATGAGTCGAGGAAAAATTATTAAAGATGAACCATTACTAAGTCCTAATAAACAGATTACTAAAGTGGCCAAGCACAGAGAGAGAGAGAGAGAGAGGAATTGAAAGTCAAGTTGTTTGGGTTAATTTGCTCCTCTATAAGTCCTAATAAGTGGTATGAATCTTTTATTGAGCTAATAGTTACCGTGATTGTAAGAACATCCCATTTCCTCTCCCTTATTAGGGTAATTGATCAAGGGTTGTTTTCAACTCTTGATTATCATGAAACCTCAGTTCACCAATTCCATGGCCATTTATTCTCACAAAGTATTAAGATAAATATCATAGAGATAGAGCCCATACCGAGCTGTTTCCATGTCTGAAGCAGATGAGGCACCTTTCGAGGTCCTGCAACACAAATAGCATAATATATAAGATAAATCCAGTTAATCCAAAAGCAACAATTTGAAAGATAACTGAAATAGAAACTCACGGTGCTTGGACAGGAGCTTCAGGTGCAGGAGTAGGGTTTGAGGTAGGTGCAGTTGTAGGTGGATTTGAAGAAGCAGGCTGTCATACAGAGGTCAAATAAGTGGCTTATACAGAAAACACAAGAAATTAATGTGATTGTTTAAGGCAAAGAATAAGAATGAGCAAGAATACCTGTGTGGATGATGCCCCAGCCGAGCCCAAAGTTTTACTCTGCAAAAAAAAAATGCAATAAAACATTAAATTAGGGTACATAACGCCAATTTATTAAGCCAACAGAATGGCTTTTTAACTACAATGGTATGCATGGAAAGCTTAAAAATAGCAGAATAATGAACACCTCAAAGTTTGAAAAATGAGCCTCAAAACTATAACAAGCTGAAAATTTCCAAAACATTGCACCCAAGGAAGGCTCAAGGAAAATAATAAATTAAAATAAAAGGCAACCAATTCCACCAATTTTGAATACGGAATGGTCGAGCAAAACCCTTATCTTGTAGATCAAAATGTCATAGAGATATAAGGAACAATGACAACTAATCGGTAAACCAGAACATTGTTTGCTTCTAAAAAATCATTAATTGTTCCACGTTCAGATAAAAGTGAATGCCTTAATACCAACAAATAGCATCATGATTTTCTAGTTACCAGCTAATTACTATTGTGTTTCCATTATATTTGACACATAAATTGAACTCAATGATACCATCTTGTTATCTAAAACTAGAATAATGGCAGGCACATGTTGCATCCTTGCGTCACTGGATTCTCCATCTGGAGCAATTATTCAAACGCTAGCTTAATCATGAGTACTTAGTAGTTACCTGATATAGAAAATTTGATATCCATTCGAATGGGGTACCATCAATATCCAAAATCAAGTAACATTTTAAGACTCATTACATATTTTTCTCATCCTGCTGGAACATAAAATATCACACTTTGTAATGCACAGTCTCACGAAAAGGAAAATAATCTATGAAAATCCCGACTTTTTCGCCAAACTTCAAGTATAATTAATCCACATATAACAGCAATACATGCTAAATTATTACAGAAATACATGGTAAATTCAGAATACGAAGAAAATCACAAGCACATTATTTCAAGAAAATTTACAGAATCAGGGAAAACATACCTTACTAAGCATTACAACAAGAAAGCCATCCTCAGTCACCTTGTTCTCTGCCAGAGTGGTTTCGTCTTTCAAGACCTTCCCATTGTGAATCAACAACTGCTGTCCACATGGGTAGTTGTCTTTTCCTTGTATATCTTCAATATTCTTCTTGACAGCCATAATCTTAAAATAAAAGCACCCAATGTCAACTATTTAGTCAACAAACTTCTAAACAAATCCTTCCTAGTCTACAACATCACATTAAACTTTTCCCCACTTATATTTCATTGCCTTAATAGTATAAATTCTAAATACTCCTTTTACTCATTGTCTTAACCAGCATAAGCACATATTATCACTAATAAATACAAATGCTAATTGATATACTCTGTTTGGCTGATGAGAAACCAAATAAAACATCTACGGCGCATTTAATCAACTTTTCTCAGTAGTTTTGAAAACAACCAAGCAGATTACAAGAAAAGCACTCATAATGTGAAATTCAGAATTGAGGAAAAAAAAAAAAGGGAAAGCTAAACTCACGGTGTCCGAGGGCTGAACCTTGACTTCGAAATGGCTGCCTTTCAGAGTCTTCACGGTGAGCTTCATGTCGGTCACTTGGCAGCACGAATCGACTCGAAACGACGGCGTTTCAAGGGAGGAAACCCTAGAGACCGCTCTGGGGAAGCGAACGAGCAAAAGAGAGCGAGAGAGAGAGAGCCAGAGTGAGCTCGTGTTCCAGGAAATGAGGCACACAAAAGTACAGTTTCATTATATATTTGGGCCTCTGGCCCAAAGAAAGAAAGCTACATATAGGGCCCGCATGGACTGTGCACGTGACTTTAACAAAATTAATTTGAGGAAATTTAAAGAGAAAATAATCGATTAATGTATGATTTTAAATTTGATGATTTCGTTTGAAAATTTTGAATATATGTTGTTGGCCCTCTAGAGAGAGACAGCCAGACAGGTAAACATGATGCTATTTTTGGTATTAAGGTATTCATTTTTATTTGAAATTGTGATCGTGTATTAACTATTTATTATTAATAGATTTTTATACTTATTGCATTTACATACAATGATACTTTATAATAGAGAAAAGTACATAAATTAAAACTAAATTCCTAAAAATTCATCATTATTGCATTTACTCACAGTAATTAAAAAAAAAAAAAAAGATACACAAACAATATAATTTGAATATACATGTGTCTAGCAAATTACTTTTTTTGTGTGTGAATGTAGTAAATTAATTAAATATTGATAAGTGATCATCAATTATTTGTTAGTATTTAAGAAAAGAAAAAACAAATGCTCAAGAGATCCTTGAGGTATCTCTTTTTGTCAAATCATTTCGTGGGATTTAAATTTTGTCAATGTAATCCATAAAGTTTCAATTTGTATTAAATTGATCCTTTCATAAGGGGTGTTAAGAGAGAAACCCTCGTGAGAAAGCTTGAGCTCGGCTCATATAAGCTCGTTCTTGGCTCAATTATTAAATAAGGCGTTTCGTGAACATAAATACTGGTTCGAATATTAAACGAAGCTAGCTCTGTTTGACTTAGTTAGGCTCGTGAGCAACTCGTATAAGGCTCGAATTAGTAGTTGTTCACATAGTTGCTCATATTAATATTAAAATTTGATATATATATATATATATATATATATTTTCTAATAACATCATTTTATTATAAAATGATGCATATCCATCTTTGAAACTAAGTATCTTGCTGTATTGACTCAGGCTTCATACTCGGCTAGCCAGGCTAAGCAAATGCTCATATGGAAGTTAACTTCTTAAGCCGTTTAAGAGTACTTAAGTTTAAATTTACAATAATAAAAACAATTAAATATAAGAGTCAGCTCGCGAGCTGGCTTGACTTATTATGAGCTTGAGTCCGGACTCGATTTTTTTGGCTCATCCTTTAGTTCGGTTCGAGTTCGAGTAAAATTTAAACGAGCCGAGCCCAAACAAGGGAAGCTTGCTCAGACTTGGCTCGTTTACACCCCTTCCATTATAGTTTCGTTAATTTTTTAATGTTCATGCCACGTTGGTTTTTGGGCCTGGACATGAACTTTCAAGTAGGGAATGTATCTTTCTTCCTATTCTTCTTAGGTCATGTCATGAGGTCAATATTGAGCAACTATATGAACAACTAAATGTGTTTCAGCCAAGGTCAATTTCCACCTTTGCATTTGTCTTTAATTGCTTAGAAAAAATGTGTTTTAAGTAAAAAGAGAAGTAGAGTTTAGAAAGAAAAAATTAATAAAATGAGAGATAAAGGATCTAAAATGATCTTTCGTTTATAAAGGGCCGATAATATAAAAGATAGGTACAAATTTGTTGTAGGGTGCTTTTAAGGTGAGATTCTTCATAATTTGAACAAAATTGTTTAAAGGATCAGATGTGAATGCTCTTACGGCGCATTAACAATTTAGTGATTTTGGTTTAAATTTGCACATTCTATAATATAAAATTGTTTAAAGGATCGGATGTGAATGTTATTTCGATTAATTTTTTGTGCATATAGAGTTTCTTGTTATTTTTTATTTTTTTTTTAAAAAAAAAGAAAGAAAGAAAAGAGAAATACTATTTAGGATTCAATTATCCTTCCCTCATTATTCTCCAACATTAAGAGTCACACGAAGGTGCGGGTTCTATAGATTCAATAATTAATTTTTGAATCTATAGAAATCACATATTTTTTTTCCTATTTTAAATTAAATGTTTTTTAAAATCATAATGTCAAACACTTTACGTTTTGCTATATCTTTTAAAAACTTAGATTATTTTTGTGAAATCGCAATTCCAAACGCATAGTAGCATTTCTATAAAAAATAAAAATAAAAAAAAAAATAAAAAAAAAATGGAGGAGAAAATTATTTTATGTTGGCTAGGCAAAGTTAAATTCCTTTTTAATCACAAGTTTACAAAATAATATCGATAATAAGATTAATAGCAACAAGAATTGCCGTTTTTGCATTTTTGCTTTATTTAGGCAATCGACTGAGATTTAGATATATAATCATGCTTATTTTCCATAAAATTTGTTAATTAGCTTATTTATTCCCAAATCGGAGGCAACATAAAAATCATTGGTTAATATCCGTTCGAGATTCCATTGATGCCAATCGTTTCCACAAACTGAAGTCCTGGGTTATTGAGGGTGTATATATATATATATAAGAGTTTTATTTTTTTATATATATAAACAAATGGTTACGATTTGAATAAATTTACTTAGTAAGATAACTTTTTTTTTTGTTTTTTTAAAAAAAAGAGTGTTTTATAAAAATTAACCCAAAGGTTCATGCTCAACAAATACAATATGTTGGATACACATAGGAATGTCATCAATCAGACTTGTTCCAAAGTCTTACTAAGAGCTAATTTCGCTAAACTATGAGCTGCTTCATTCGCCTCTCTTTATACGTGACCAACAACCCAACTCTGTAGGCTATTGAGGGTAACTTGAATATCTTCTATTAAGTGATTCCAACAGAAATCTTCTTGTCTCAAATGGTTCACTATTCTAGTGCATCTCCCTCCAAGCTTTTGCATAAATCCACTGCCCTCCAAGTCTCTACTGCTTCAGCAATTGTGGAATCAGTAATGAGAGGAACAATAGTACACATAGCAGCCAACACAGAGCCTTCCATATCCCTCACAATCACACCCACTCCCATCCTCCTGGAATTAATATCAAGGGCAGCATCCAGTTCACTTTGTTTACACCTTGGAACGGCTTCTTCCATCTTGGTTCTCAATATTCGTTTGCCTCCTCTCTTGATGGTCATCAATTTCTACAGCTTTAGTAAGATAACTTAAGTTAACAATGGAGTTTTGGTGAAATCTTACCACCAAAAATAATAAGAGTCTCACCTCAAAATGGTTGTTTATTCATCAAATTCCACTATTTATTTTATTTGGAATACAAAAGCACACTTAAATAGACTGATTTCGAGTCAAGCTCATTGATTGAATTACAAAGTTATTACCTTTGACTCTTGAAATTAAAGAAAACATAAAATAGATCAATCTTTATGGTTGTACAGATTTGCAATAAAATCTATAGGACAAAGTTTTTTTTTTCAAACTGGGTTAGATGAATTTCCTTCAACATAGTCTATAAAAGTGACACGTGTTCATTGAACTTGTGAGATGCACATATTTTTTTAATAGTAGGAACAAAGTTGAAATAATTTTTATTAAAAAATCATGTGCATCTCACATGTTAATCAAAAAATAAACACATGTCACTTTTATAAACTATGTTGAAAAAAATTTTACAAACCCAGTTTGGATAAAAACTTTGTCCAAATCCACATAGTTTAAAAAGTAACTGAAAACTCTATGTGCCAAGCAAAAAATAAAAAAAATAAATAACAAATAACTTCTCACCCAAAATTTTCATTTAAAATTTTGATAAAAATACTAATAATAACACAATACACATCCCTATGCTAAAAAAATACAAAAGAAATATATATATATAACGAGAAAAGCAAAAAAATAAAAGACGAAGTTATAACTTATAATAGGTGGTCAGACCACACCAAATTGGTCACAGGGGTAGTTAAACAATTTCTAAGGATTTTGGGTTTGTTCAGTGATGATTTTAGTCACAATCTCAAACAAAAGTTTGGAATGAGAAGTTATGTGTCTTTTATTCTTACTATAACGAGTTTTAAATTACTTTTTAAACCCTATAGAGCTTGTTATAAATTGGTACAACTACCCTGACTTATTTTACATTGTTCCCTTAATTTAAATACTAATAATTAAAATCCAACTAACTCTTGTTTCCTCCCATATCAAAGATATTTGTTTATTTTAGGGAGTGTAAAGGTGGTTAGGGTTAACAGTTATTGGCAAAAACCGCTAACCGTATCCACCTTAGTGGTTAATTTTACTAACCGCAACCATAACCGCCTAGCGGTTAATAAATTTCACTAACCACAACCGTAATCGCTTAGCAGTTAGTGGTTAGTAAAACATGTAACTACTCACTATAATCGTTTTTTAAAATTGGGCTTTTTGGCTTCTTTGGGCTTTTTTTTTTGGACTTTCTCAAGATAAATATACAATCAATTTTCAGTTTTGGGCTTTTTTTTTGGATCATTATAGCATTTTTTACCCTCATTTTTGTTGGTGTCCTCCATCTATTAAAGTGTTATTAGATAGGTAATTTCTACAATGCATTAAGAAACATGCTGCCCCAAATTAAACTAAGAAACATGAATTTATGCATATATGTATAATTAAACTAATAAAATCCTATCATGGCAAACGTCCAAACAACAATTCAAAAAATAAAAATCCTTAAATATTGTATAGGAGAGATAGAGAGACAGAAAGCCTTACAGAGACAAAGTAGCGACAGAGAGACAAAACGAAAACGGCGAGTGGCGACAACTAGACAGAGACAGTGAGTGGTGACAACAACTGCGTGAGTGGCAACAGAGATAGCGGCGACAGTGAGACAAAGATGGCAAGCGGCGATAGCCACTAGCGAGGAGAGACAGTGCTGAGAGTGAGAGGGAGGGAGACAATGACGGGAGTGTGAGGGAGAGAGACATAGTGACAAGTGAGAGTGAGAGGGAGGCAGGCGACAAAGAGAGAGAATGTTAGAACTTAGGGTTAGATGAAATTAAGAAAATGATGAATATATACCCCTTGGTTTAACATAAAACAATTGGTTACAAAAATTACTAAGAAATTAAGAGAAAATAGTTTTTTTTTTTTTTTTTTAAATGATTAACTTGATATTATACAATTGAAAATAGAAAATAGTTAAACAATTGATATTATACAAATCACATTATCATTGTACATTAATAATATGATTAATTTGAATAAAGTATTTGAATTGTCATTGAATCATATGATTAAGTATTCATTTTATACGTCTATATTATTCAATATGCATATATGTATAATTATAATTTATAACATATATGGACTTATAAGTTTATAACATTCATTGGAACTAAGTCTATAGATATTTAATTATTATATTAGTATGAACTTGCATATTTATGACTTACAAGTTATGTCATATTATTTATGTATAATTTGTTATTCTACAATCAAATGTTTAATGATCAATTGATCATGTAATATAATCATATAAATTATAGTGATACTATATTAATACTCAAATTGTGATATAATTATCTAAAAAAAAATGTGATTTAATTTTTAATTGATTATGTTATATATATAAATATTATTATAATTATAATTATAACAATATATTATATAAAAAGGCGGTTAGCTAACCGCTAGGCAGTTATAGCAGTTAAGGGGTAGTGATTATAGCGGTTAGCAGTTAGCGGATTTAACCGCCTGCCTTTACACACCTACCCAATTGTTTAAATCCCTTCATCATTAGCAGGGTAGAGTGGCAAAATATTATTCCTCTTCTTAATATATCAAGGTAAGTTCCTTAATTACGAAGGAACATGATAATTCAATTATGTTATATAGTACACTTTTATCTTATTTTATTGATGTGACATTGCGAGTAAATGTTTAATTATTATTTTTTTAATAAGAGTTGATGAATAAATAATAAATTTGAAAAGAACTTATTGTAAACGTCTTTCATATATAAATCTATTTCATTAGCAATGACACATCAATAAAATAAAATAAAAGTATGGTGTATAAATTTTTGTTTAGCAAAATAAACAAATTTGGACTCTCAAAATATATGACGTGCAATCATGTGGTACATCATACATGCATGATTTTATGTTTCTTTAAAATTCTCAATAAAAAAAATGGTTCAATACTTCAGATCTCCATGGGGTTTCACAACTTTATTTTTTTTCCTCTGAAGTTTCATTTTTATCACAGGAGGTCCATGTGGTTTTGATAATAGACAAAGTTAGTCCTCCGTCAGTTGACCGTTAGTTGACTTAACGAAATTCTACGTGGACCAATCAAATGTTGACACGGGCACCTACTTAATTTTTTTTAAAAAATAAAATAAAAAAAGGTATTTTTTCTGAAAAAAAAAACAAAAAAAAAAGAAAAGAGAAAAGATTGGGGGGTTCTGGCCGGATGGGGGTGGCTCGGCCACCCCCTTTGGCCATCCCCCCTTGTTGCCAAGGGGGGTGGCCGAAACCACCCCCAGTGGGTATTGGGGGTGGTTTCAGCCACCCCCAATTTTTTTTATTTTTTAATAAAATACATTTTTTTTAATTAAAAAAAAAAAATTAAGTAGATGCCACGTTTCAACATTTGATTGGTCTACGTAGAATTTCGTTAAGTCAACTAACGGTCAACTGACGGAGGGCTAACTTTGTCTATTATCAAAACCATAGGAACCTCCTGTGATAAAAATTAAACCTCAGAAAAGAAAAAATAAAGTTGTGAAACCCTAGAAACTAATTTAATATTTAACACTAAAAAGAAGAAGAAGAAAGAAGATCATGTGACAAACCCTTCCTTTTTCTGGAATATCCCCTCACACCATCCTTTTACGTGGCTTAATCAAACCAATCAAACACTACAAAATAGATATCTTTGCCTCATCCATAAGCTTTTTTTTTTTTTTTTTTTTTTTTTTTAATTTTTTTTTTTCATCCATAAGCTAAAAATATCTTAGTCATGTGAACATAGTTTCACGTGAATCAAATTTTTTTGCTCATAAGAGAATGTGAATTTAATTATGAGAAAAAAAACAAAAAAAAAAAAGTTGTAATCTGCAAAGTCAAGTAAGTCCAAGTGCGAAGCATGCAATGAAGATAATATATTTTGAAAATAATATATATATATATATATATATATATATATATTGGTAAGAGTCCCATTAAATATGAAACATAAATTCAAAATTAAAAGTTTTAAATTAATTACAGGAAAAAAAGTCTTCATAAAATAGAGAAGATTTCACTTGAAATGGGAAAGATTTGTTTAAGATTGTGTTTGAGGGGTCTAAAAGTGCTTTTAATACTCAAAAAATTTATTTGAAGAAAAAAGTATGCGTTTGGTAAAAAAATAAAAAACTCTCATAATGATTCAAAAAGCTTAAAAATAACAAAAAAAAAAAAAAAAAAACTTTTAATAAAAGTTTAAAAATAAAATTTTTACCTAAAAATAATTTTTAACTTAAAAATTTTATTTCTCCATCGTAATTCAATTCCAAGCACGAGTCATGCGAATCGTGGAAAAAAAGATCGGACGTCATGGATGGTCGGAGTGCGCGAGACCCGCCGTCATTATCAACGGTGAGATAGGTAGTGTCAACTTGCTAAAAGACGGAAAAAATTTGCACGTGCAGATCACGTGAGAGTTTGTTGCTTAAACGAAACAAAAAGCTCCAAAATTTGCAAAGAAAGCAAGTGGCGGGATTCCTGCATACAAAAACAAACGCTTCCCCATTTCCCCGCCAGTTCGAGCGGCGATCCGATAGCCTCGCTCCCCACTCTCTCTCTCTAAAAAAAAAAAAAAAAAATCACGAGAAAGTTGGAGCAGAGGGAGAGAGAGAAAGAGATAGAGGTAGAAAGTTGAGAAACAACCTCGCCATTGTCATCAATGCTCCCATTTTTTTCCTAATCCCTTTCATTTCGTTTTATTTCGTTACATGTGACAGCACAGCGTTCCATTTATTAATGCCCTAAATTTTTTCCTTCTTTTCTCCTTTCGCCATTCATTCACCCACTTTTTATTTTATTTTTTTGTAATATTTTTTTTCGGACTTTTAAATCTGCTCATTCGTATGTGAATGAATTTCTGAGAGAGATCAGAAAGATTTAATAATATAGTAAGAAGAAGAAGGAGGGGAAGATGGAGAAGAAGAAGTATCCGATTGGACCGGAGAATTACACTCTCTACGAAGAGGTCGGGCAGGGTGTGAGCGCTTCGGTGCACCGTGCTCTCTGTAAGCCCTTCAACGAGATCGTCGCCATCAAGATTCTCGATTTCGAACGTGGAAATTGCGATCTGGTATCTTCCATGTTCTCAACGCATTGTTGAAATTTCGATCAATGTGTTTTTGTTTGTTTGTTATGATAATTATTTGTTTTTTCGAATTTCCTACGCTTATAAACAGCCAGATCGGCAAGTATTCGGGTGTCGATAGTATCTATTTGAGAATATTCAAGATTTTTGAACAGAACAATAAAACGGAAAATCCCTAATCGCGTTCGTTGTACTTCAGTGTGAGCTCTCTCTATTAAGTGCATTTTGAGATAACTTGATTCGATAGAGGAGCTTGATTGCAACATTAACTGATTTGAGTTTTAAGATTTGCTCTGTCAATTTTCGCAATGCCGGAATTACATATGGGGGGTATAAAATGTTGTCTAATTCAGGGTTTGTATCATTCAACTCTTTTGCTATTCTTATAATGGTTGCTGTTTTGTCTTGATGTTTTCCTTCATTTGTGCTTTCCACAGAATAGCGTTTCACGTGAAGCACAAACAATGATCTTGGTCGATCATCCGAATGTCCTTAAATCACACTGCTCCTTTGTCACTGACCATAATCTGTGGGTTGTCATGCCGTACATGTCTGGGGGATCTTGTCTTCACATACTGAAGGCTGCATATTCTGATGGTTTTGAAGAAGTGGTTATAGCAACCATACTACGTGAAGTGTTGAAGGGTTTGGATTATCTTCATCATCATGGGCACATACATAGAGATGTCAAAGTGAGTATTGATATCATCCGGTTTTTCACTTATTGATTTTCCAACTTTTTATCTTTGTCTAATTTTGCAACCCTAGAAATGTTTATAAGGCTTCCTTGTTTGGGAGCTTAACCATTTTTTTGAACTAATACTGCTTTTGCCGATATGATCTCTCTTATCCATAGTTTTGTATCACTTTTAAGGTTCTTAATGTTTAAGTACTACAAATATTAATTTTATTTTACTAGGATTTGCACAGTCTGAAAGCTTAACTCTAAATTTCTTGACATGAATTTGCCTTTTTTTCTCTTCTCCTTTTCTTTCTTAGAGAAACTATAACTAACTGTTTTATGTAATTAATAGGATACTTGTCTGTTTTATATCGTTGATCTTCAGAAAGCTTGTGAATGTCTCCAACTCTTTCTCGATGTATAATGATTAACATCTATGCACGGCTATCAAGAATTTTAATTTAAAAGCATTGATGGGAGTGATATATAAATTTTCTTTTACTTTGAATAGCAGTAAAAGCTTTGTACTTTGTACCATAATGATACTCATATCAATTATACCTGGATACCCCGGCTATCAGAAAAAAAAAAGGTCCTAGCATTTGGAAAAGTTTGTAGATTTCATGGTAAACCAATTTTGTGGTACTGGAGCAAAGATTCCCCTCTTTTATCTTCAAGAATCCAACAAGCCTACATTATCTGTATGTTAATTTACGTGGATTAAGCATGTTAAGAGGTTATGGTAATTACCTGTTTTATTCCTTTTCACCTTGGGCCTCTGCTCAGGTGTGTGGGGATTGTGGTATTGCTCTTAGATCCAAGAGGAGGAGATTAAGGTGAATATCTTTTTGTGGCTTGTAACCACTCGTTCTAGCCCTCTCCCGGGTATCCTTGGTTGCCTTTAACTTGAGCCAACACTACAGGTGCACTCATTGGTCTGTGATGCACATGCCCCTACCATCTTAGATTTACTCTTGCTCATCTTCAGTTTAATTGGTTGGACCTCCAACTTCTCATTAAGAAGAGTGGCAGCTGGGTGCTCTAACTGGATAACTACCATGTCCACTCTTACCGGGTTTGGTTTGGGACCCCCTTAAACAGAGTAGGGGTAGGTTTGGGATGCTCCTTCCTATACCAATGTGGGTTGGAGGCCAGATAGGGTTTAACGACTTCCAACCAGCCCTGCTCTGGCATACAATATGTTTGGCAAATAATTTAAGTCTAGACCCTTGGATGGAAAATTTTTCCTTTTATGATAATAAAACATGTGGCTTTCCTGCAGAATCATTGTTAACCAACTAGGTTAAATGCAAAGTGATGGTAACATAGTGGTGATTAATGTAAAAACTATTAATAGAAGCAGTCCAAGAAGCTCAGATCAGATATCTAGCGTGATAAAAAGGGATAAACCTTTTGGCCAATCTTACTAACATGCCATTGAACTCATTAGAGAAGAGGAAATAAGGCCAAGAAGTGTATTTTTGGTGAATTAAGGGATGTTGGAGTTGGAAGACATTGTATGGGATGCTAAGTTATTTTGGCTAGAGAGAGAGAGAGAGAGAGAGAGAGAGTCAATTCCTTTTATTGCATATTGCTACCTCAACTAATTTCCATGAGAGCATAATTAGTTGCTATATTGTTAACAAGTGTATTAATAATTGTTTTCGTAATTACCATCGATATTTTGCTTCTATTTTCTTGCTTGCCATTGTCTTATATTACAATTGTCATAGGCTGGGAATGTTCTCATTGATGCACGTGGTGCAATCAAACTGGGAGATTTTGGTGTTTCTGCCTACCTTTTTGATTCAGGTGATAGGCAGCGTGTGAGGAACACATTTGTCGGGACACCTTGCTGGTATGTACTTATACTATCTGCATATACTCATTCCCTCAAGTTCCCAATTATGTTTTTGTGCAAGATATTAATGCAATATAATGTTAAATTGTGCCTTGGTGCAGGCTTAGCTGACATTACATAGAAGTAATCTTTATTTATTCAATTAATATTTTGTAATAGTAGAAAATAAATTTCAGTTAATTATAAATTGAGCCGAATGTATTAACAGCATAGGGCTGCTTGGTTCATTGTCTTATTTCTTGTTATGCAACTCAAGAATGAAGAATTTTGCCTATTTGTTTTGTAGGATGGCGCCTGAAGTTATGGAGCAGCTACACGGTTATGACTTCAAGTCAGACTAAGTGTCCATTGTTTTCTTAATGTTTTTACACCTTTTTGACCCCTCCCCCCTCCTTAGACAGTTATGTTTGCTCAGCACTTCTTTCCTGCAGGGCTGATATCTGGTCTTTTGGTATAACTGCATTGGAGCTTGCTCATGGCCATGCTCCGTTCTCTAAGTATCCTCCGATGAAGGTGCATAGATTAAATGTGACATGGTTTTATCAGCATCTTCTCTGAAACACCCAGGAGCTCATTGAGCCTAAAGCAAGTTTACTGTTGCCAGGTACTGCTTATGACATTGCAAAATGCACCCCCTGGCCTTGATTATGAAAGGGACAGGAAGTTTTCTAAGGTATTCTCTCAACGATGTGTTAAGTTCACCCATTGATCATTGTTATGTCGCAACACTTTCTGATCTTTCTTCTTTGCCTTCAGTCATTTAAGCAGATGATTGCTAGTTGCTTGGTAAAAGATCCTTCAAAACGGCCTTCTGCAAAGAAGTTGTTGAAGCATTCCTTCTTTAAGCAAGCTCGCTCAAATGATTATATTGCACGGACACTTTTGGAGGGGCTGCCTGCTCTTGGTGATCGCATTAAGGCATTAAAGGTTAGCTTATCATTTTTAATTATTATGGCCATAGAGCAGTTCAATGCTATTTTGATCTGCACTATTAGTAGTGACTATTTTTCTTAATCACAGAGAAAGGAGGAGGATATGCTTGCACAAAAGAAAATGCCAGATGGACAGAAAGAGGAAATCTCACAGGTTGGAATTCTCTTAAATCAAGAAGAAAAAATGCTGACATATTGCTTAACAGTCTGTTATGATGTTTCTTTAATTTATTAGGTTTTCTTTTGCAGTGGTTTTATGCTATATTTTAGATTGTTAATCAATACAAAGAATGATTTGATTAATTTATCCCTTTATGTGACCAGGAGTCATTGGGTTTATATAAAAATATAACATTAATTATTTGGGAAGCATGTAATTAAAACGGAAACATTTGGACTGACTTAACCATAATCTGTGAAAACTATTAGGTATGCCCTCATTGACAGGGAATTGCTAGAAAATGTATCCAAAAAGATCTACGGATTTGAGGAAACAAGAGTTGCATAGAGTTGCTGCCTTCATGAAAGTTGCTATCTGCCTCTTGCCAGTCACCACCTGAAATTAAGTCTGAGAACCAGCTTGCTGGTATTTTCACAAAGTCATCATGTAGAAATCAGTTAAGAGTTAATTTGTTCCAAGCTGGGCTTATATGATATATATGCTCCAGCTTGAGGGGGAGTGTTAAAATGTTAGGCTAAAATATTTGCACTCTTCTAGAAGGAGCCAACTGTCCCTGCAAGCTGTCATTCTCAAAATATTCTTCCCAATCATTGTGAAACTCTCCTATATATGTGGAATGGATTGGGGCTGCTGTGTGTAAGAAAACAACCCTTCTTTATTTCGGTTCTCTACCATTTTCTTTCCCTCTATCAATATCCAAAAGAAAAAAAAAAGATATTAGGACCAGCCATTCTAGGAAACTTTTAACAAAATAACAAATTCACAGAGAAAGTATTCAATTTTCTCAATCTATGTAGGAATTTACATTAATAAAATAAAAAAAATAGAAAATAATGGCGAGAAGATAAAAGTAGGATAGGAAATCAAAATAAGTTTTTTTTGGGTGTTGTCTGGATGACAAAACAACAAAGATTCTAACTGCGAAGCAATCTTTATAACAGGTATTTCTGAAAGTGAAATCCCACTATGTTTTTATTAAAACAAATAAAAAAGTGACGAAAAATGACTGAATCAAAATGAAAGTAAAAGGGAGTTTTGGTATTACATGGGGAATTCTTATTTGCTTGTTAGAGCCCCTATTTTGAGTACTTTTTATTCTAATGATGTACGCTTAGCACAGGACAAAAAAGATTAAAGTGCTGTGAAGTGATATCTTTGGTCATTCAAATGAGTGATAGTTAAGATTTTCTTGAGATTTTCCTGAGGGGTTCTTAGAGAACTATGTGCATTTTCTTGTAGGCTCTTATCAAGAACACTATTGGTGACTGTAGGCTCATAGATACTATCTTTAATTTGGAAATGTCTTGGTTAGACATACGTGTCTAGATCATCTAGTTGCATAGTAGATTTGTCTGATATCAGATAATTAATTTCTGTCACTGGTGATAATTCATACGTTTACTCTGTAGACGTGTATCCTGCCTTCTCTTATGTTTTCACTGTATTTGTATCATGGCCAGACTGTATTAGTGTCTTTTACAGACATCTTAGACTTCTGAGCAGGTTTTTTTTTTTTTTTTTTCTTGATGCTGGTACAATCATTGTATGTTATAGGTAGCTAACTTTTAATATATTCTTTTAATGATTTGTAGAATGAATATAAACGAGGAATTAGTAGTTGGAACTTCAATCTTGACGATTTGAAGGCTCAGGCTTCCTTGGTACAGCTATCTATCTTTTTTCTTTGGTGATATAATCATATGATATCTGAAGGTCCCACAAATTTAATGGTGTTCCTCATTCTGTCAGATCCAGGATGTTGATGACACCATAACTGATAATAATCAAGGAGGAAGCTCAAATTCTTTATCTGCGGTTGATGCCCTTGAAAAGAAATCACAGTTCCAAAACTCTTGCCAAGTTGCAGATATTGTACGTATTGAGTATCATTTACTTTAGTTGGACAAATTTGATGGTTCAAAATATTGTTTTTGGAGGTTATATACTTGTTAACACACTCTTCTTGTAGAAATTGTTTTTCTTTTTCTTTTTTAAAATTTTCTTGTGGAAATTTCTTTGTGGTCCTGATCAAGTGTTTTACAGGGAGAAAATTATGTGATGCAGAATCAATCAATGCCTCTTCCACTAGTCGACTCAACTATTAATGAAGCCAGGTATGCTATCAGAAATGGTGTTTTACAGCATTACTACTGTATGATGTTGCCTGCTTACTTAAAATCCTCTGAAAATACGAAGAGGCTTGTACCTAGCAAGTTTTGTTTCTCTTCTTTGAAATAAATGCCATAGCCAAACTTTTTAGTTATGATGATGCTTAAGTTGGCCTAAACTAGTCATGTTTTTCACTTTCCAGAGTCAGATCTTACAAATCTGACGATGAATCCAGCATTGCCAGTTCATGGAATTCTTCACCCCGTCAGGATGATCATGCTGAAAGTGTTTTAGGTGAAAAGCCTAATCTGGAGAACAATGGGAAAATATCAGAGGGTATGGCCATTCCCTCTTATCAGGGAAAGGGAAGTTCATCAGCCAGCACAAGGTTAGCAGAAGTTACTGTTCCACCTATTAAAGGGGAGAGGTTTGGCTCTTAATCTACATAATCGTGGGATTTTTGCATAATGAAATAGTTGGCTTCTTGTAGTTTGCGATTACCATCATATCTATTATTGTAATAGGGCAAAATGTATTACTGCTTCATCCTCTTGATTACTAGATTTTTCCAGTAAACAGTCTGGAAAGGATAAGCATTAGTATGAGTATATTTACCTACTATCAGATCATACCCTACTGCTACCTTTCTCACTATAAGAGGCAGGTCTGAAGCTCAACCTATTCGCTTAATGGAAACTAATAATATTAGTGTATCTAATATGCAATTATGTGTTTGTTTTTACATGTATATGCATTGTTTAACTGGAATTAGTGTCAATTATTCTCTATTTGAGTCTGTTGGCAGCTCAAATAGAAGTCTTCATATGATTTTAGCATTGAATTTACTTCTTTTTGTTTTTTACAAAAAAAAAAAAAAAAAAGACTACAGCATTGAATTACTAATAATTTTATGTGGTGTCTACTGCATTTCATTCTTCTGTAAGTACTCATTTAAATTTAATGGAATTTTCAGTGATAGGTTGCAAAATCAGTCCCAGAACACTGCAAATTGCAATGCAGCAACAGTTATACTGGCAGTAGATGATGTTCTCTCTGAAGTTTCTTCTAGAGCATCCAAATCATCAGGCAGTGCTAGAAGTTTCTTCATATTTTTCTTCTCTTGATTGTTATTTCCATGCAGAAACAATCTCTTGGATTTAGATGTGATTGGTTTTTTTATTTTTTTTATTTTTATCACTTTACTCATATTCTGGCAAGGTAGTATGTGCATGTTTATTTACCCAAATTATTCTTGCAGCAAACAGTGATGAACTTGATGAGAAAGCGAAGGCACCAGTTGTTCAGCAGAAAGGGCGTTTTAAAGTTACATCTGAGAATGTTGATTTTGAAAAGGTGATTTTTACTATTCCAGATCTTATATATCCCTTTCTTGTGAGGGCTGATCTTTTTCCCCTCTTTCAGGTGGCCCCAACTCCTCTACTTCAAAAGAGTCACAGTATGCAGGTTAGGTTGGGTTGATTGTGCTAAAGTACAGTTAGATTTCCTATTGTGCCTCTCTCTCCCACTGCACAAGATTCAAACCTAGGACCTACCTCTACCCACCCTACCCTTTTGCCACTTGAGCTAAGACCCTGGGCCTTTCTTTGCTTGTCTATGTTATGATTCAGTTGAGTTGCATGAATAACTAATCAATTCGAACTAAGTTTGTTAAATTTATTGCTAGTCTTAAAGAGGGCAGGTCAATAGTTTCTCTCTCTCTCTCTCTCACTCATGCACACACTCACCATCAGAGCAGGAGAAAAAGACAGAAGCATATTATTCCTGTATAACACAGTCCATATACAGTTTCTGGTCACATTAATTTTTCACATTCTTGTCAATTGGTCATTGCTTCCAGCAAAACTGCTAAGAGTTATTGGTTCAACGTATCCATTTATCTTGACTTTTATCATTAGTATTTGGCTTTTTTTCTCGCTTAAAGTTGCATTGCAGGTACCTTCTATTGCTATAATTTATTAATATCTTTACATTACAAACACTCCCTACTCTATTATGTTTCTTTATTCAGAGCCTCCTTAGCCATGTTGAAAGAGGGAACCACAAAGTTAGGGCTTTTTTGCCAATGCATATATTGGTCCTTGGACCAAATGACTTCTCCTTTCCCCATAAATAAAGAATGAAGGGTGAGAACAAGTTAAATTCTACGTGGATTCTTGAGTTGTATTTACCTTTCAAAAAGAATTTCATTTATGATAAACACATTGGACTTGACACACTAATAAGCTAGTGCATCTATAAATTTTTAGTTCAAGATACCTAATTTGGTTTAGCCTGGTGCTGTCTCATCTTTTGGCAGTGAAATTTCGCACCAGATTTTCGAGGAGACACTTGTAATCCACCCGTAGCTTTGAGAACAAGCAACACCTTTTATCTGAAATGAGCGAGAGAAGTGTAACCTTACATTTGTTTTCATTGATATACTGAGAGATCCCCCTTTCCTCTATTCTGCACTCAGTACAACTTCATCTTTCTTCTCTAACGCTTAGGCTCGAGCTGCTTAGCTAGTGAATAGACTTAACATCCATGTGTTTTCTCTTTCTTCAAACGCTTAAACCGCTAAGAAATTGTGAAAGGTTTCCTTGGTAAATTTTAAGGTTTGGGACTGTTTTCCAAGGATGTAACTTTTTGCCACTTTATATCGATGTACTTACTCGAATATGTATTAAAAGGTAATTTTGGTGATTTCAGACCCAAACAGAAATTTCTTGATGAGAAAGAAGAGTTCCGTGTAGGTCATTGACCATGGAGGCCTTATATCCCTTTGAACTATAGCTAACAGTTTGCACATGATATGCTCCAGAGATAGAAAAATGTGTTTATATCATATTTTACTGAATCTTTTACTGTAATGGGTAATGTAGGTGATTACCTCGCATCCTGCAATTCCTCTACCATCACCTGTATTGTCGCCTATACCATCTCCTTCCGATGCTACACCATCAAATCTTGCTGGCTATTCTTTTTTCCCAGTGTTGCATTCTGTTTTGCTGACAAATATTGTTCAAAGGGTATGTTTAGCCATATAGTTTTATTTTATATTCTAATTATGATTAAAGTTTCTTTATTTGTCATCTTGTTTTCAACAGGAGAGTATTTTAAGTTTAATGAAGCACATTGCTGCTGGTGACTCTACAGGTTTAGGCACTAACTGACACTTCAATTTGAACATTTGAACTTCCATAAATATTACATAATGTTATATTAATTTTCCCTCCCACACTGCAGCCAACCTTGCCGTCAATGGAGACCTGCTGGCACATATTGCTGCAATGGAGAAATCTTTGGTATGTAATGATATGTGGGTTTTATGTCTGTGCTTTCACTCAAACAAATCATCATGAAACTCCCAACATTTGCATGCACTCTATGCCAAATCTTCTAACATCTTATAATATAAGAGTACACCAATATATATATATATATACTGCAATCAGCTTGGTTTAAGAGTGTTGATGGTCGGGTTTAAGAGCAGCATAAGCAAAAATTTAACTGGTTTTACCACATTATGTTACAGAACTTAACTAATCTGAAAAATATGATTTAATGCATCTACATTCAAGATAAGCACATTGAATGTTTGAACTAGCATTTGGTAAGTATTTTGAATCACTAATAGTCTAAACTTAATAAAGTGCATGGTTCTTGTCAGGTGGTTGTGCTCTTGGATTGACTTTATAGTGTTTTATGCTGCTAGAATAAGTTATAGTACTAAGGTTGAAATTTCCATTATTTAAGGATAACCAAAGTTTAACCATCTGCAAACTCAAAAAAAAAAAACATAAAAAGAAGTATTGCAACTTGATATTTGCTCAATACCGTCAAATTGGTGTGTAAGCCATGCAATGCATGGGAACATGCTTCATGGAAAGAATGATCGACCAAAATTAGTAAAAAGTTTAGCATATAAGATAAAATATTTAGTTATTTCTTTTGGTGGCTGGTAAGTGTAGTATTTGGTCAAATACATTATATTTCGGGGCGGAGCCACCCATGGGCTTGAGGGGCAATAGCCCCCATAAAATTTTAACAGAAGTTTTTACACCCCCCCCCAAAATTACATTCATGTGATCTTTCAACAGAAGTTTGATGAAAAATATACAACTGAAAATGATGACAAACAAATGAATAAACAATGATTAACTTACCATAAACTTCTGGATTTCATTCTAATATAATTAAAAATGTTGGGATAATGTAGCATAAATGTCTGTATACATATAAGGGGATTTGAATATCAAAAGTCATTTTAGCTTGAAATCCTAAATTCATATCCATGATGTGTAGCATTAGGACTTACCTCTACTCGAAAGACCTTGTTAAAACCCCTCAATATCCTTCCTCATGCAAACTGGGTAACACAAGAGGTTCTCCTAAAGATTAACCGAATTTAAGCTCGCTTCTGAGAAGATTAAAAGATCATCTGCAAAGCACAAGTGAGTTAATCTTGTCTTCGAGCATCTATAATGGAATTTGAAATCAACACTTTTAACAGAATACTCTTCCATCAGCCTTGAGAAAATTGTCATTGCAAGAACAAACAAATAAGGAGACAAGGGATCTCTCTGCCTTGAACGTACCTTTCCTCCCCTAAAAATACCCTATCAATGATCCATTTAAAAGAATGGAGAACTGGGAGGTTGTAACACATTATCGAATTCTGTTGATGAATTTTGTAGGAAACCCAAAACAAGAAGCTATTTTTGCAGCAGGATTCTGCATTTTAGGAACCATCATGATAATCGTTGCATTTACTTCTATCAACAAAAGATTAAAGCATTGCCTGCTGTGCCAATTCCAGATGAACCCAAGCTTGCAGAACTTTCTGCTGAATATCACCATAACATTCCACGTTCTTTTTGTTCAAAACCCCTTTCAAGGATTTCAATTTTGTATAAAGCTGATACATAGGAACACCTTACACTTGAACATTCCAACCCTCATTAACCCAACCCAAGAAATTTGTATAAAGTTTTGGCGAGATATTGTACTGTAGTTTTGATGACACAGTTTTTTAATTCCCTAATTGGAGCTCGAACTTGAAGCATGAATGACTCGACTTAGATATTTTTGCTATGTTATTTTAAGTGAAGGGCGTTGATGTCTGGTTGCAGCTTGAATCAGCGCATGATCGGGAGAAGGAGTTGCTTCATGAAATAACTGAGTTGCAGTGGAGGTATTAGCATTGATATACCGCAGGTAGAATTAGTGATTAAATTATCCTCAAATGCTAACATTACTTGAACCTTTGTTCGTTACATGCAGGCTCATATGTGCCCAAGACGAGCTCCAGAAATTAAAAACAGAAAATGCTCAGGTTAATATATGATATGCTTTTATCACATGCCTCGTTTAGGTTGTTTGCCCAGATTCTGACATATCAGTTTCAGGTATGAGTCCATTATCCAACCAGTGCTCGGGTAGATGTAGAACAAATTCTTCAAAGCCCAGAATACTGACAAGTCTTAAAAAAAAAAAGGAAATAAAATTGCTAAGAGGTGTATCACTTACCACTACAGGTTTATATTATTGGTATTATAGGTCTCTTATCTTGTAGTAGGTCATGAGAAACCAATTATTACGTAGTTCACCAGCTAATGCAGATTCATTGTTGGTAAAACCCATGTACATGATTTTGGCTTTTTTTTTTTTGGTTCTTTAAATTTTGCTAAGTTGTACATATAAAGCACCTTTGTGTCAGTCATATATTCTGAATCTGTGTAGAATTGGTTTTTCTATCTCATTTATTAATTTTTTCAAAACTTAACTACAATAATTGGTGGTGCTTTGTTTGTATGATAATCTTGTTCTTATTGAGTTTTAAAGAATCTTGGCTAAACAGGAAATTCTGATTGTCTAATTCTTAAAGCTGATCTTAATGTGTTGAACACTTGAAGCTATATGTTAATTAAAGATGTATTAAAATAAAAGCTGATCTTAATTATTGAGTTTTACAAAAATTAAGGGTCTAATGAAATCCTAATGAATATTTTGGGGTGGGAGGGGGGATGATCTTGTTATATTCTTGTGTTATGATCAATAAGAAAGAGGAAAGAAAAATACAAAATAGATAATCAGTCATGAAAACGAAAACTTCCACAAACGAAAACTTCCAAATGCTTACTGTGTCTTTTAGGTGACATATCATAGCCAAAGGAAGACTGAACGACATTTTTCTGGTTCAAATTCTGCCAACTAATCTTTAAAAAATCTTCTTTTCAAAGCTCTTTGATTATCATGTCCTTAATTATTGACGACATTTTGAAGTTGGGGTGGTTGCATGTAGTGCTAGTGCTTGACTTTTGGGACCAATTACTTTCCCTTAAGCTAAAACCCAATCACATGTTCACATCACACCCTATTCATATTTGCCAAATCAGGAAAAAGATGGCCAAGACTTGCTGTATAAATAGAGAGACACCCATGCACTAAAGTCACCACACTGCAACAACGAACACCAATTATGGCTACAAACAATGCTAGTGGTGAAATGGGTACGGGGTACGGGTCTGGGTCCGGGTTTGGTTTTGGCAGTTCAGTTGAGTCAGTGGTTAATTCTACTATAACTAATGTTGAATCTGTTGCCCAGTTAGTTGTGAATACGGTTACCACATCAGATTCAACTGCTACTACTGGTCAAGCAACTGGCTCAAGTTCTATTTCTAGTTATGGTTCAGGTTCTGGTTATGGATCAGGTTCTACTGAATCTAATACCGCACCAAAGACTACTCAAGTGTTAATTGGTGTTGGCTGGCATTGCTTGTTATGTATGGATAAGTTATGCCATTTGTAAAAACTGTGTGGCTTTGGGTTTGAGTCTTGTATAATCAATGTTCCAAATAAGTACTTTCTGTGTGTTAACATCGGAAACTACGTAAAAATAAAAGTTATTGTGCTTTTATGTAGCCATGTTAAATAAAATTGAAGTGTTTTTATAGAGATAGCTCGAATTTATTAGGTTTGGCTCTTATATCATATTAAATTATCATTTGTCCCAAAAGTTTAAATGGATAAAAAATAAAAAATTTATTTAATTAATTAATATTTTAAGAGGCTTGTTCATTTGAAATCATCCTAGAAAATCATCGAACAAGGATATCCTTGGATGAATGTCTCTTAGAGTTAATTTCTTTACTGAATAATGATAGTCAAAGAAGCTTACCAAATATAAAACATCTTTGCCCTAAAAATTGAATAAGAAGTTTCCAACAAAGTTTTTATTTCCCCATGCAAAAGCAATTCTTTTAGATCATGCTCTTGTTTGCCATTTGGGTAAGGAGAAAACTATGAAAACTCTATCCCGAATACAAAGAGTAACATGACATTATTTTAGATCTCAAAAATCATATATAATTGAATATGTACTAAATTTTGTAGCAATTTCTCTTTTGATGTACAACATCAAAGAGTTAGTTAAAAACTCATCCATTAATTTTGTTGTGAAGCCTAGTTTTGACAATATTCATGGCTAAAAATGTTTGTTTTGTCATAAATGTTTTAGTGTTATTTATTTTAATAAGTAACATGTGTTATTTATTTATTGTTATTATTCTTAAATATTTGTAAACCCCACATATTCTTTACCATTTAAGATTAAAAACTCAGGTTGAAGTGAAATTTTTTAATTTTTGGTTTTAGAGTTATTGTTTATCAATATTCAATAATGCACTTTTCGTTTGAATATCAAGCCTTCCCCCAATGTCTCAACTTTCCGGTTGTTATCAATATTCAGTTGGCCTTGGCCATATCAACTGCCCCTAATTTAGTATCTAACATGTTATTTTTGAGAAAATTTTTGTTCAAACTTTCACTATAAGAAAAATCATACTTTTGTCTCATAATTGTTTTATTATATTAATGTGACTGCCAATTAAAATATTACTTTAAGGTGCAACTTATGATTATGCAGCCAAGAAAGCCCAAACCAAGGCCTGTATGGCCCGAGGGAAGCGTATAACAAGCTCAGCACGAGCCCAAGCCTTCATTGGGTCAAGTGCAAGTCAAACCCTTGAAAATAAGGTATAGGTGGCAATCATTTTGGGCATTCAGCTCCTTGAAATTATGGTAGACTGTTTACAACGGCCAGATGTATTAGAAACTGATTTTTGGTAAGCTTATGATACATCGCCTCATTACCTTCAAACCCAATAAAATAACTCCACATGTAAGGAAATGCCATATCAATTTGACATGTGGACAAAAAAATTATTAAAAGAAAGAAAGAGGTACGCAGGTAGCCACCCGCCACCCTAAGGATGGCGTGGATCGGTCGCCCCATCTACCCAAGTTGGGAGTGGTGGTTCACTAGCGAAGTGAGAGGCAACTCATCCAAGTCCTCATTGGTGGAGAGAGTGAGTGGATCACGACCTATGCCCTCCGTCAGTCCAAGGATGGGATTGTGGAGTGGTATTACCCCCTCCTCTATTGGTGGGTGTTTCAACCCACCCTCCTATACTAACAAATGACGTGGGTTGTGTAAAGGCGTGTGTGAGTCATGAGTCCATGATGCATATTCCCTGTCAGTCACAAGACAAGGCAATGAGACGACCTCACCTCCTTCACCAATGACAGCGTGGGTGAATGCACTCTTCATTAATAATAATGTGGATGCGGTGGAAAGACCTACATCCCTTCCATCGATGGTAGAGTGGAGTTGGTAGAAAGACCTACCCACACCCTTCATGCCACCCCTATTGGTGGGGGACGATGGATGGTCACCCTCTTTTTTTTTATATTATATATTTTTTTATAAACTTTTGTTTATCTTTATTTTTTGTCATGCGATAAATTGAGGTTGCACATGTAGAACTATTTTATTAAGTCTCACGTAGCCTTATACCTATAAAGCAATGATACGTATCACTTAAAGTTGATGTAGTCCTTCACCAAAACAACATATTTTCATGTATCATATGGCTATGGATAGCACAACAAATCAGCTTAGAAAATGGTAAGGGTGATATAGATGTATTCTATACTTATGTGTCACGATTTTATAAACTTCAACGGCTGGAGCAATTTGATAATAAAGCATACTTAAATCTCACGAAACTTTACAATAATTTTTCAAAATAATAATAATAAAAAGCCCCCAACAAAACATTTTATAAGTTCCTAATAATGATTTTATCACGTCACGGCACTGACAAGTGAAACCCATCTTTTTTGCATGATTGCCTTGAAGATGTTGAAATTATATATATATACACACGAAGATGCTAGATGTGGGTATTAAAATTAGAATGACGACAATACACGTTAATTTATTGTTAGGAGACCAGTAGTATTTTCAAAAGAGATATATACATAAACCAGATTAATTTATATAGAAAAACAATTTCACAAACCTATGAAAGAATTTTTTATTTTTTTATTTTTACAAGTTACTTTGAAACAAATTAAACAATCATGGCCATGACTGTTAAGGTTTTTATTTTCTCAAGACAAATATATTAAAAAATAACTCAAACACTTGTAAAGATATGAAATAATATTAACTTTCAGGTCATATTCAAATGATATTTCAGATTAAAAAACAAATAACATCCTTCAAAATATATTAATAGAACAATGACTTTGAGCCTACAACTAACAACTAGGAGGAAGAAGATTGCAAAAGAGGTAAAAGGTTATAGAGATTGCACTGTAATTATAGCATAATAAATGTAGGGCAAAATTATGCACATGGGGAAAGTGGCCTCTTCTCTTTATTAATCCATTGTTTGGAAAATATCTTGATAGGGCTTTGGGAATTTTTGCCTAAATTTAGTTATAACTCTAGGTGTTTTTCTCTCAAAAATATCGGGAAAAATTATTTGTCGTGGCCAAGCAATTGTCATGGAGAGGAGGAAATCGTGTACGATTTAGGTACTCTTCAGCCATTAGGGAAGATGAGCCTTTTATTGGGCTCTTATAACTTATTCGAATGGCTTTAATGAGATTTTGAACTCTTTAATAGAGGTGTTCAAACATCGTGAAACCTTTAAAACCCCATATGATTGAGTTACGTTACTAATCATGCCAATGAGATTATTACAATATCCTTTAGGATACTACAAAGTTGAATTATCAATCTTCTATTTGTCAAAAAAAAAAAAAAAAAAAAAAATCAATTTTCTAAAATTAGGCATAATAACAAATAAGCCCCCTTCAATTAAATTACTGTTAAATATAACTATCTGAATGACACGTGTAAGGTACATGATGTTCCACTAACTGAAACCAAAAAAAAAAACTGAAACCAACATACAGTTACAAATCTATTCGAGCATTTAATTAGAGTATAAAGAAAAATAAAGAAAAAAATAAAAAATAATAATCTCTCTCTCTCCGTCCCTTTCTCCTATATATAGAGGATAACGATATACGATCCGCGAAGAGTTTAAAAAATTATTCCAGAAGGAGAAAGAGAAATAAAGAGAGCGATTGTGATTTTGATTGTTTCTGTGTGTTTGTGTGAGTTCGCGCGAGAGAGATAGAGAGAGAATGTCGAGTACGTCGTCTGGGGAAATGGCGTATGTGGAGCACACTGCGGGTGTCAATGGCCTCCACAAGATCATTCTCCGCGAGGTTCGTGGCTGTTCTGCTGAGGTACCATTCGTTGAACGCATGCTCTCTATCTTTGATCTTTATTTTCTTTATCTTTTCATGCATAGTGTTTTGTGCTTATTTCATTAGTTTTCTTGTTCTTGAATTTTGGTTTTGGATTGATTTTGCGTTGTGTTTGAGGATTTATGCACTGCTACACATCAGTATTTCGTGCCAATGTTGAATCTATCAATGTATTACGGAGCTTGATTAATTTCTTTAACGTTCTTCTTCTTAATGAATGGGACTGACAATTTTCTCTGTAATTATGTTCTGTTCATTCTTCTGCGTGACTTTGCTGTGATTGTCCTTTGATGGATGTATCTTATGCCAAATTTTGCAACTTTGTTTTGCGATACTGTATGTGATTTTATGATTTATTTTTTATAAGATATGTGATTTTATGATTTCACACGAGGTGAACAGAAATTTGGAAAGAAAACTATGTTATGGGGGGGATCTGGATCGGAACAAGACTGCTTCATGTGTAGGTATTTTTTTCTTGCTTTGTTCTGTTAACGATCTACCTAGATTGAACCAGAGGGGCTGCATATGAGAAACTCTGCTGATTCTTCGGATGAGTTGGCAAAGTTTGGAGTGAAATGAGGAGAAGATTTATGACGATATTGGCTGATTTAGTTACAAAATTCACCGCTTTTCTTGGTACTTTGGTACGCAGAATGAAGTCAAAGTTTGACATGAGAGTTCAGGCATTTTACTCTCTTTATTTCTGCAGGAAAACATGTGGAAAATTTTGTGTAAATCCTTATAAAATTTTGATTGATTGCGGTGAAAGAAAACTATTGACAGATCGAAAATAGGAAGCAATAAAAGTTCTAGGCATGCAAAAGCAGACTCGTATTACTGCCTTGATAAAGATTCAAATTGGACTTCTCTTTTAAATCAGCCCCCTTATTTTATGGCGATAATTATTTGATTGAGATTTTTAAATGCATTGAAAAGTTCTAATTACTTTCATTATGTAAATGTTGCCAATCCTTTTTCTTTTATTATGAATTACATGGTCATTATTTTTGAAGTTTACTTAAATTTTTCTCTTTACTTTTTCTTGCTTGGTTTTAGCTTCTCTTTTCTGTTTTGGAGTTTTCCTATTTTTCATTATTTGATTTTTTTGCTTCTACAAGTTTAATCATACATTTTCTATATGGTTTTTAAATGCTGACTTGGAAATGTAGAATTGCTTGGGGTTAATGGCTTCATTTTTTTTTTTTAACAAATTGTATGGTGCCAGTAGGAGAAACGTGAATGAATTCTACTGGGGGGGGGGGGGGGGGGGGGGGGTGGGTAAATTTCAATGTTGTAGCTTGTGTGTGCAAAAATACTCCTGAGAGGCCTTTGTTGATGGAGATGGTGAATTAAACTGAGGTGCTTGAATGGCCAAGGAAGTTGAGGCATGTTTTTCACCGTCTGTGGTGGGGACATATTATATTTGTGAAGTTGGATGTGTGGGACCATATTTAAGTGCTTATATAATTTTCTTCGTTTCATAACTAGCTCTGCAATATTTATTCAGTAGCAAAATATTTTCTTTTGTGCCATATCTATGAGATGTTTCGTGAACATCATTCTTTTGTACCACTCTTATACTTTTTCCTTCTCTCTCTCTCTCTCTCTCCCCTTCACTTGCATACTTTTGGGAGCTCTTTTTTGGCTCTTTTCTGGTGTGTGTCGCCTTTTATGCAACCTGAACTGAATCCATCTGCACCTTATAATTGGAAGTGTAAATATGTAAGTCTATTAACATGGGGCAATTCGTATTCACTACCTTGTTCTGTATACTTAATTGAATCTTATCTTCAGATTACATATGTAAGTCTATTAACATGGGTGTTTCTGTTCTTGATTACATATTTTATAATTGAACTTTTCTTATTGTTTTTCTTGTCTGGTGTTGACAAGGTGATAGATGCAGCTTATTTAGACTCAGCTGCACTTTTTATGACTTTGTCCTTTTGGAACAGGTGTATTTGTACGGGGCTCAAGTTACATCTTGGAAGAATGAACATGGGGAAGAATTGCTTTTTCTTAGTAGTAAGGTACGATAAATGCATTATAATTGTTGTACAAAATCTGTTTAGCTGGAGATCGTAAATGGCATCAAAATTTATTTTTTATCTGGTTATTTTATGGGCGATATGTGGTAATTTTTTTTTTCTTGTGCCTGTTATATAACTCCTTCTATCACTAAATAGTTTTCCCATTTAATTACTTATTAAAAATTTGTTGGCCCATTTAAATATGCACAAATTTTAAGCAAACCAGTAATAAATGAGTTTCTGCCTACCCTAATATTATACGCCTGAAATCTTTCAAACATAAAATATATAATACTATTAGATAACTCTTCCTAATCCTAAAATGCTATTTGACTTAAATTACTTCACTCTTCTTAATTTGCTTGCCATTTCTTCTTGGGTGTCTTACCAAATGACTTCCAAGAAACATTCTTCTAATATTAAGTTTTTTCCAAAAAAAAATCATTCTTATAATATTAGATAACATTATTAGGTGCCGCATCAAAATTCTTGGGTGTTGCCATTTCTTCCTAGAAGTTTTTGTATTGTGCCGCATCAAAATAAACTTAATTGTTGTTTTGCATTAAGTTTGCTAGCTGCAGCTCTTTTTTTTTTTTTTTTTTTCCCTACCAGAGTTTCTTTTATTTATGGTCTTTTGTCTGTTCTTAATATCTATGCTTATTGCAGGCTATTTTTAAACCTCCAAAGGCAATACGTGGAGGTATTCCAATATGTTTTCCTCAAGTATGTGGTTATTTTCTTTCAGCTTTTCTCTTCATTCATTATTTCTTTTCTTTTTAAATTTTTTTTTTTTTTTTTTTAAAAAAAAAAATCTTCTGTATATGCAGTTTGGAATTCAGGGTTCTCTTGAAGTACATGGATTTGCTAGGAATAGGTTTTGGATCGTAGATCCTGATCCCCCACCTTTTCCAACTAGTAGCTCCAATAAGGCTTTTGTTGATTTAATACTTAAGCTCTCTGAAGAAGATGTGAAGATCTGGCCTCACAGGTGCATGACTCATTTTCTATAATATCTTTAATTATGTTGAAGGTTATCATGTAATTTCTTACAAGGCATTTGGAGCATGTTATTTATGCTCTATGGTTACCCTTTTATTTTTCTGTTCTTTTATTTTATTTTTATTCTTTTTATTTTTATTTATTTATTATTATTATTTTTTCCAAATGCGGGACAGGGAGCAGGGAGGGATAGTTTAGTGAGGCTGAGCATTAATTTTGTGTCATTTGTTTGTGAAACAATTATTTAGTTTATTGGAAAATTGTTCCCTTTTTTTTTTTTTTTTCTGACTTTAGGATATTTGAAAACACTTCATATTAGAAGTAGAACGAACATATTAGAAAACTGTTCTACTCCTATGAGATTGTTACCTGTGCATTTAAATACTTGGAACTCTGATCTTTCGAGTAAATTAAGCATTGAACTAGTTGTCTTCATATTTATAGTTTTCTTGATTTTTTTGATCTTTTTCTAGTTAGGTGTTTCTCTTGTATACTTTTTGTGTAAAGATCTATTATTTGTAGATATGAGTTTCGCCTGAGGATAACTTTGGGACCTGGAGGAGATTTGATGTTGACGTCTCGTATTCGCAATACAAGTACAGATGGAAAGTTGCTTACGTTCACGTTTGCATATCACACATATTTTGCTGTTACAGATGTCAGGTTTTATCGCGATACCTATTCTTTTTATCACTTCAGTTATTACTTTAGTAGTTTAACTCCCCACTCCCCCTCCCTGTATTCTCTTTTCTGTAGGCAGTAAAATATCTATCAGCATTGGATGTGTTTTAACATTTCACATGCTTCTATCTATCTCAAATTCCAAAATTTTCAAAAATTGTCTCATCAAATTGATTAATTTGGGACTTATCCAGAAATAAAAATGATAACTTTATGAAATTTCAGATGTCATGCATATCTAAATTGATATTTCAGAGGGAGGCATATGGAGTGGTAGTTTATGTATTGTAAAGATATGTCGTGGACATGGTTGGGACAATAGTGATAGTACATTTGTTAAAGGGTCAGATTCTTGACATATTCTGATGGGGCTATTTGTTATTTCTGGTGAGGATGTAGCCGTATTTCCCTTGCATGATTAGCTGGTCTTCCTCTGATAATTAGTTTTTCCATTTCTAAATGGGTAAAAGGAGTGGTGACATGTCCTGTTAGTATGAAGAGATATATATTGGAGACTACAGGTTGGGGTGTAGTCATTCTAACAATGGAAGAATGACAAGTGATTGCAGTGATACCAAACAGTACAAATACTAAAATACAGAGACATAGGAATGTCAAGAAGAATCTTCCTTTATGTTATTATGAACTGTTACTCCATTGCAATATGTAATTGTTATTAGATGCTTAACTTTTTCTCTATAAGATAAAGTTATCTATTTAATTTTAGGAATGCTGTGTGCTATTGGTTTTATGCAAAGTATCAAGTCCACAGTTTAGATCATTCATATGCATCCCCTGATTTCTTAGAAGATGTTTCAACTGTTAATCTATGTATTATGTTGAGGATTATCAATCAATCCTTGTTTATGGGAAAACAAGACTTGATCATATTGGAATACTATCTTATACTGATCTAGGCACTTCTTGTTATCTATTAAGCAATGGTGTATTCATCAAAAAAATATTAAGCAATGGTGCATTTGTGAAATTTTGTGACATAGACAAACCTTGTCTATCCTCGCTAAGCTTCTGTTTCTTAATCAGGCTCTGTGTTGGGAAGACAATCCTTTTCCATAATTCAGCTAGTTGTGTCTCCCGCGTGAAGTTGTATATGCAACTTCATCCATTTTATTTTACACACTAAATTTTATGAAACGGCCAATTCAATCTCACCATGTTTGGGCCCTAGAAGAGAGATCAATTTATGTCTGGAGATGAAACAAACACCAATAACATTGTCAGACGGCTTAATTCCTGTTGTTTAACTACTTGCAGAGTGATTTTTCTGATTTTTGAGATATATTTATTATAGATAGTAAAATACCATCGTACGGAAGAACTTTACATCATAATCATGCAAGATACCTTAAGAAGCTAGTTTGGTTTCATTCATTTCTATTAAATCTGCTGTGACTTATACTTGTGATTGATGCTCTAAGAAGAGTTCAGGAGAATGTGTTTTTTTTGTATTTTGCTGCAAATTAACTATCATGTTCTTCTATTCAGTGAAGTTCGGGTAGAAGGCCTAGAGACCCTGGATTATTTGGATAACCTGCAGAATAGAGAGCGATTTACAGAACAAGGAGATGCAATAACATTCGAATCAGAAGTTAGTACTGGTTTGAATGGGAATGCTTTGGATTTTTCACTGTCATTTTGTTCAAATATTTATTAGTTGCTTCTTTATTTACTCTTTTGATGGTAAAGGTGGACAAAATATATCTCAGTACCCCAACAAAAATTGCAATTATTGATCATGAAAGGAAGAGAACATTTGTTTTGCGGAAAGATGGACTTCCAGATGCTGGTGAGTTGAGTCCCATCCACGCGCTCTGCTAGGTTTTGAGTTTTTGCCATTTATATAGCTACCATAGCAAGCTTACCCTTTTCTTGTTTTTTTTTTTTTTTTTTTTTTTTTTTTTTTTTTTTATATTTTTTCAAAAAAAAAATATTAAGTAGATAGGAAGCTATGCTCTGATAAGAAAATATTGGTAGTACAAACTTTTTATGTGCAACTCCATGCTACTTGTCCTGAAGTTATGAGCGAGCCATTGGTTGGTGGCCAGTCAATATACCATACTAGTTAGGATAACTGTTTAGGAAAGTCTTGGTTTAAACAGATAAAAACTTACTACTTCATTCAAGTGCTAAAGCTCTAGTCTGGATCTGTAGAGAAGTTTATTCAGCGCAAGCTGTGTCTTATGGAAAGACCTCAAGATTTTAGAATGAGAAAAATGGCTTTTTCTGCTGTTATTTGGTGAGGTTTCCCCCTCCCTTTTCTAATGAGGACTGAGGAGAACAAAGGATAAGGCAGATATAAATCATGAATTTCTGGGGAAAATTTTTGCATTTTGCTTTACATGCCTTATAGCAACGTTGGTATCAGATTCTGTGTAAATTGCTTTACACACACACAGAGAAGGCACCACATGTTTGTCTTTAGCATTACTACGAAACATGGTTGATTCTGGTGTTATAAGTGTCTTTCTTTCTGCAGTGGTTTGGAATCCATGGGATAAGAAAGCAAAGGCAATTCCAGACTTTGGGGATGCTGACTACAAGCATATGCTATGTGTTGAGGCTGCTTGTGTGGAAAAGCCCATTGTACTGAAACCTGGTGAAGAATGGAAAGGAAGGCAGGAACTATCTGCTGTTCCTTCCAGTTATTGTAGCGGACAACTTGACCCTCAAAAAGCACTTCAAGGCGTTTAAAGATCGACTATCCCAGTACATATCTTGTACAGGTACTTTACTAGTAGAAAAGATACAATTGTACTGCAGTTAAGGCTACTTTTGTTTTGACATAAACTGGTTTCTGAGAGAATGTTTTCGTTTGAAATATTTTTGGGAAAAATCACTAATTGTCCATTCTTTGGGTTGAGACACCCTTCAAATAAAATCGAATATATTTCCCATTTGTTTGGTTGGTACGAAAAATATTTTCCCACTATGATTGAAAACCATCCGAAAACCTATCAAGTTCACCTAACAATGCCAAATACCATCACCAACAATTTACAAAAAAAAAAAAAAAAAAAAAAACCCACTATTCAGTTAAAAAAAAAAAAAAACCCCACAAAGACCTACAGACAGGGAGAGCCTTCTGCTTTTTTGTCTTTTAGGAAGAGGGTGAGGGAGAAGTTGTTGGGAGGCTGCAATAAAAGGGGTGGGGAAATTGGGGGTGAGAGATTATGATGGGTAATGGAGGATGATGAGTCACAGGCAAAGGAAGGTGATGCTGAGATATTCGGGGTGGTTAGATTCTTCTATGGTGGTGGGGTTTACCATAAGAAGGGTTGGACTGGTGGGCGAGAGAGACAAATGGGGTGGCTCCAAGGGGAGGGTTGGCAACTGGGGTGTGTGGTATTGCAGTTCAGGGAGGTGGTAGAAAAGAAGGGGAATTTGTTCATTGACCAGAATTTTTCACCCACATCAAACACTAGAAAATATGGAAAACG
Source organism: Corylus avellana (assembly GCF_965113065.1). Lineage (NCBI taxonomy): Eukaryota > Viridiplantae > Streptophyta > Magnoliopsida > Fagales > Betulaceae > Corylus > Corylus avellana. The sequence continues at coordinate 1,953,496 of NC_142495.1, forward strand.
TTTTCTGAAAAAATGCCAAAACAAATGCAACTTAAGAGCATCTATGGTTTTAGATGAGAACGAGTGCATGTAAGTGACTGAGGATGAGGTGCAAGTCCTAAGTACAGGGTTTTAGTTACCATTTGCTTTCATTCATGTTGAGGATTATGCATACATCTTAAACTTTAAAGAGATGTATTATATGTTGAATGAGTTATGGATTGTGAAGCATTAAGCTCCCTCATATTTGAAGCATGATTTTGCATCCTCCTATTGTGATAGCTTGATTTGGTCAGAGTTTTGTGTATTTAAGGGTCAGTTTGGGTTTGTGATTTCAAAAAGTGCAATTAAAAAATAACGATTTTAAAACATGCCACTTGAAAACGCAATTAAGAGTTTGGTAAATCGCAGTTTGACCTTTAAAATCGCAGTTTTGCTTTTAAAATTATACATTTTTAAAAACACACTTCCAACCGATACACTTTCTGCAATTTGGTTTAAAATCGCCCTTATGGCCTGCGAAATCGCACTCGAAACACACTCTAAATACTGGCTTTTAATAGTTTTCCAGGTGGATAAATTGTAATGTGTTAGGTTGAGTTAAGTGCTGGGGAACTGTTGGACTTTTTGTAGTAGGGATAAACCTATGACATTTTCTGAGTAAATGAGCATTAGTCAGAAATGGACTGAACCTGAGAATACAGATAGCTAGATTTTTATCTCTCTGCAATTTATCTTCATGTAGTTTTCTGATGTATTGTCTTTTTTGGGATGCCCTATAGTATGTGTGTTCAACCCATTGCACAATCTGGATTCATATATTGTATTTTGCGTCTTTCTCAATTGAACCCTACTAAGTTTGGGATTTAAGGATTGTTGCTAATTGTAACTGAATTTTACTGCAGGGTTCTTGTGCAGTCTAGATTTGGTGGTGTCAGTGAATTCTTGCCATGATATTTTTTTGGAGGGCAGATTCATTATTAGCAGAATTGTCTATAAAATGTCCTTGAAGCACTATTTGGTTGCAGAAAAAAGAGAGAAGGCAGTTCAAAAAGGGGTTGCTATAATAATTTGTATATATTATTAGGATCTACAAAAAAGAAAGGGGAAGAGAAGAAAGAAAACACATCAAGGCCTTATCGTTCTTTGCCAAAGAAATCTTTGGTTTTTGTTTTTTCTTTCTCTCCTTTCTTTTGTCTGAATGATAACTTTTTTTCTAATTTTTTTTTTCCTGAGCGTGCTGGATGATATCTATTTATTTGAAGAATATCGATTTTAACCCTTTAATATTTTTTTTTAAAGGGAAAATTATTTATTTGATACCTGGAGTTTATGGTTGTACCAAACTGATACTTCGAATATCAAAAGTAGATAACTATTTGTGCAAAATTATTTATTTAGTCTATGTAGTTGTAACAAACTGATGCTTAGAGTATCACAGTAGATAACTGTAATTTAAAACAAATTAAGTCATCACCTACCAAGTGTCAATCATCAATTGGTTGTGACTTGGATTCAGGCATGCATCTAACTGTTTTTGTTAAATAGTTTACCCTAGATCTTTAAACTACTTTTGGTATCCCAATGATCAGTTTAGTACAATTACATAGACTAAATAAATAAATTTTCCTTTTATTTTTTCTATAAAAAAAATTTCCTTCTTCTGGCATGACATGATTACTTGCATGCGTTAGTTATATTTAAAATGGTATTTTTGTCTTTTTATTTTTTGTTTAGATAAAAATACTCTTTCAATATAACTAACCGGACACTAAACTATATACATATATTTGTTCTTCAATTTTTTTTTGGTAAGTTTGATGAACAATAGTAGAACACTTGTTAAAATTCTGAAAGCTTTACTATGAATAATCCTCTCGCATCCGGGGAGTTAGGTAGCTAAACATAATTAAAACAATAGGACACTTTTTTCTTCATCTTCTTCTAATTGAAGAGGGGGAAAGGATTATAGTCTGTTTGAATTTGTAATTTTAAAAATCACAATTCAAAAATAGTTATATCTTGGCAGCTCATTTTTCGTTAACACAAAATCTTTTTATTTTTTAATATCATCGGTTGAAGTTCAAGTTTCCCAAAAAAGGAAATAATTCTTACTAAAAACAGAAAGAAGTTTCCCATACAGGAAAATTACAAAAAAAAAAAAAAAAAAAAAACGGAAAAAAGCCATCGTTGCGCAAACAGCAACGAAACTGAGAAAAAGAGTCAAGAGACAGAGAGAGAGAGAGAGAGAGAGGGAGTGAAACACAAGAACCTCACCGAAAGAGCAAGGAATCAATCAAAATGCAGAGCGAATTTTAGAGAGAGGGAGAGAGATGCTCAAATGCAGGAAGAGAAGGAAGGAGCTAAATGTTGCTCATTGGTCAACGCGCATTCCAACTCTCTCTCTCTGTCTGAAAAACCCAAAATTTTCTCTCGCTTTCTCCAGCTCCAAACAGGTCAGAATTCGAATTCTCTGTCTCTCTCTCAAAGTTATCTGTGTTATCCCAAATCTCTTCTAAGTTTGAACTTCAATTCCAGAACTTATGCTCTCTAAGCTCTTAGTCCTTGCCGATCACTGTTGTTTTTCCAATTTTCGTGAATATTTCCGTACTTTTAGCTTCTCCATTTTGGATAGAGTGAGGGTTTCGCTTTACGTACTTTGAGGTTTCTTCAGGAACTTCGTGCTTTTTGTAGCTACAGAGTGTAATTACGGTTAGGGTTTCTCTCTGTTGAATTGGAAATCCAAACTGAACTTTGCCCTGATTGAAATTTGGAGGGAGAGTTCAAAAATATTTAAGCTAAGGGACTCAGCTCTTCTTGAAAATGTATTGTGTGTTTTCATTGATGGGTTTTGATCAAGTTAAAGGGGTGTATCTTTTAGGTATGTGGAGAATGGATTTTTGGATATGGAGAGAAAACCCCCAATTTAGCTAGGGTTTTGGTTAAAAAGGAAGTGGAAGTTGGTGGAGCATTGTGTATGGATTCTGTTTTATGAGAAATGAAACCGCCGCCACATCAGCATTCGCGGATCAATCTCGCAGATATCAAAGCTCAAATAGTTAAGAGACTTGGGCCGGGGAGGTCGAAACAATATTTTTATTATTTAAGCAGATTGTTGAGTTTAAAGCTAAGCAAGGTAGAGTTTAATAAGCTTTGTTTTCAAGTTTTAGGGCGAGAAAATGTTCCACTCCATAATCAGTTTATTCGGTCAATTTTGAAAAATGCTTGTCATGCAAAAGTTCCACCGGCACCAACTCCTGAGAAGGAAATTCAGACATTTGCTAATGATGGGAATCAGCCAAGTTTGCCCTACCCTTTACTGAATGGGGCTGTTTTTCCATCCTCACCTCCAAAGGCAAGGTCGGAAATTCTTGTTGGGTCAATTGGGAAGGTGGGTTTTGCTTCCCCTCAATCAACAGTTAGTGGTGATAATGTGATATTAGAAGACAGGGATTGTCATATATGGAAGTCAGTGCAGCAGCATCAGAGACTCAGAGAAACAGCAGATAGTGAAGGAGAGGTTTTGCTTTCCCACTCTGCTAAATTGAATCTAATAAAGGGATCAACAGATAGTGTAGTTTCTGTACATAGTAAAGACCAGAAGGAAGTATTAGTTGTTGAAGATGGAAAAGAAGTATTCAGTAGAAGTGCACTCCAGGCCCCACTTGGGATACCGGTTAGCTCTGTTAGTGTGGGTAGGGTCTGCAGAGCTTTTCCTTCAGCAAGCATTGATAGATGCACTAGCTCATATGATAGTGGTGGATTGCTTGAAACCAATGCACTTAGGGAACGGATGCAGCTCATTGCTGGAGCACGGGGCCTTGAAGGGGTGTCAATGGAATGTGCCAATTTGTTGAATAGCGGGTTGGATGCTTACATAAAAGGGTTGATCAAGTACTGCATCGAATTTGTTGGGGCTAGATGTGGACGTGACTTGTCAAAGAACAGTATCTACAAGCACCAGTTTCATAAGAAGCTTGTTACTGGTGTCTTGCCAGGTCTTCATTTTCAGTCGCAATGTACCAATAGGCCTTTGGAAGGCATCCAAGAGCAGGGACAGCATTTTCTGGTTTCATTGCTAGATTTCAAGGTGGCAATGGAGCTGAACCCACAGCAGCTTGGAAAAGACTGGCCATTGCTGCTGGAGAAAATATGTACACAGGCATCTGAGGAATAGTATTTCTGGAGCAAACATTTCTCCCATATGTGATTGATTTAGTTACTGACTGGTGTGAATGGTCATAAAGGTCTGACAGCTTTGCTTGGGCATCATGATAAAACTCTGCCCGTAACAAGTTGATTGGAATCATCACAGGATTGTTCTCCTTCTTTAAACATTGCTCTTGATCTCAACTACCACATTTAACTGCAACCAGTCAGAAGGGAGTCAAATAATAACCCCCCCTGTTTTGTTGCCCTGCTGTATCCTTAGCAAAGTTTTGTTTGTTTCAGCATATCTTCAGCGTTTTTTGTAAATTACAGCCATTGAGAAGATACTTTTAGAACAGTTTTGAAGGAATAATATGTCTAGCTCAGTAGGTAGGTAAAACTATATCATGTAAAAGTTCTTGTGCGTGTATTTCAGAATTTAGAATTGGTTGGATTCTTGAATTAACATCACTTTCTCAAAATATTTTTCTTGATGAGTTAAGAAATTGCTTTACAATTTCAGTTAAGTTATAATATATATATATATTATTTTGAGGACAAAGCACGGGTTTTATGCTATACCAGTCTTTAGCATGTATTCAACTCAACTCAATTAATACTTAATCCCAGCTAATTAGGTAGGCTTAATTGATAGATGCCACTAGTATGTCCTCTTTGCCATCCAAGTGACGATGTCTGAATGAGCATCCACTGGAAGATGAGCATTTATACTATGATAATTGGCAATCATGCTATTCTCAATGATTTCTGTAAGAAAAATCTAATGTTCTGTTGTTGGCTTGGTCCCCAGTCACGGGCATATTTTAGTGACAATTATCTGGTTTTCAAACGCCAATCAAATAATTATGTATTTGGGGTTTTGGACTTTAAATTCAATTTAAATATAATGGTAGTGTCATTGTGCTGGTTCCACCTTGTGATTACCCAAGAGCTGGGTAGTGACTTCAGAATGGAGCCTCATGTTGTGAAGAGAATCATCATTTGTGGAGAGATTTGGGATGCAATTGCTCAAGTAAGCTATATGTGTGGTAGTTTGGGATCTCACCCTAGCTAACAGGAAGCCAACATGTGTAGATATGGGATGCAATAATTTGGTTGGTTACTTGGTTATCACTTATCAAAAACATTATGGCTGATTACCTGTTAATATTCTAAATGCAGGTGAGAGAAACTGGTTCAGAAACTGTACAAAATTACCAATCAGAAATCAGAAAGAAAATGAATTTAGAACTATGAAATGCAAATTTTCCGTGTATGTTTCCTTTGGATGTGCTGTCATCATAGCTGGGGAATCTCTTCATAATAAACTAGTGTAGGGTATTTATTAGCTCACCATAGCCTTCTGATTTTATATTGTCTTTATATATCTTTACTAATCTGGAATTTTTGAATAATCCAAGAAATTCAGTTCGTTATGGAGTTGACTTCCATATCAGATGTTTCCTTTACCCTTATTTGACTGAATTATCACCTCTAAGAAAACTTATGAGCATCTTTAACGTTTGGTCATTGGTTTGTTGTTAAAGTCCTCATGGACTTGGAAGGTTATGCTGGTGAGTTGAATAACTGGGAGGCAAGAGTGGTTGGCTATGAATGGTAATACAGTCTTGATTGTGACTAGCACTCAGACATTGTTATCAAATATTTATTTACTGTTAGTTTAAAGAATGTGCTGGTGAATTTAAGTTTTGGATTATCTTTAAGTTAATTAAGAGGCTTAAGCATGCATATGATTTCTAAGTAGAGACAATTGGAGAATATTCAATTTTCTTAAGTTGCTAAAGTGTATTTGGTTAGTTCTGCTCGAGTTCAAGAAAAGTATATGAATCACTGTTGAGAGCTGGATTAGATTTATTGTGAGACATAAGATTGATCCCATTGGACTTGCAAACAAATATTGTCTCATCGTTTACCTCTCTTTTAAGCATCTTGACTGCACATACCAAAAGTTATGATTAATCTCCTCCAAATTTTAGGTTGTGCTTATGTTGATTGGCTGTGACCCATACAGTCTGGGACTCTGCGAATGATTTCAGTATCACCAGCATGTGCAGTAATCAACATTTTTCATTTGCTTTGCTGCTTGTTTGTTATATTTTTAGCACATTACTATCCACTTATGCTTTGGATGTTCTTGCTTTGAGAAAACTAGTGATCAGCAAAACGGCTCGCCGGGTTTGCTATTTCAGAATGAGCTGATTGTGGATTCAACAAAATATTATTATATTTACACACCACTTTGTCATTTGGTATCAGAGGCAAACCTGATACATATATCATAATATACTGATTGGGCACCCTAGCAAAATAACTATGTACCATGCCACTGCAGTGTCGGTAAAAAGACGATCTGATGTTATGTTGCTGGACATAAGCATCGTGTTATTACTATTTTATCATATTGTTTTAAGCATGATCTGCAGATAAGGATGATGGTGCATTCTGGTTAGACCACAGAAAAACCCTCCAGAAGGCCCGTTGCTTGCGCTTGGGATGGTGTTCCATCAGATACGATTCTGATCGATTCAGTATTTCCCACATCACCTGGACGTCCTGATATCCACAGGTTTGTACATCATTGTGAAGCTTCAAAAGCCCAGCACCTGCCCAGAACAAGTCCACAAATCTTGTTAGTGTCAATAGCTTTTATACTCATAATAACTTTAATAAAGCACTGATCCTACTCGCTGACTGCCACCAAACAAATTTAACACTAATGACCCGAAGCCCAAGTTCATGGAAAAGATATGATTCCTTTCAGTTGGGTGCTATTTATTTTCTTCTGCCCCTAGTGGTCCAGTGGTCCTAACGCCAAAGATCAGCTGCGGCGGCGGACCTCTTTTGGGCGTTATATGCGCACGAAGTTGTAGTTAAAATAATACTTTAAAGTTGTTCAGGCCATTACTAAAAGTGCCTTGGCATAAAGTTGCACTAAAAAAAAGATGTTTGATCCCATCAGAACGCTCATCTTTCGGCGTGAGGGCGAAAGTATTGGTCACCACTTAGTAGGCACTTACCACTTGAATGAGTGGCTGTGGCATGGAAGAATTAGAAATTGGATTGTGTAGGTGATAGTATGGGATCGGGATTGGCTGCATGTCTCTGGCCGAATTACGGTCTACCCGGACGACAAATCAGAGAGGTCCCCGATGGGCCCACTTGCCCGAGCACATCCGAACAGCCTGAGGTGCGGAGCTTACTTGCTCAGCAGGGGTTCTCGGAGCCCTCTCTCAATTGGTTGTCCAAAAATCAACATTCTCTACTTTAACTACTTACTTTTTTTCTTTTCTTTTTTTGATAAATATAAAGAATCACTGCTACTCTGCCTTGGTTTTAAAGATTTGGGAGAAAATATGTTGGAATGAAATTTTGGATTTTATCAACTAAAACGTAAAGAATTTGATGTTTTAAGACCATCTATTGGATATGCTCCTATACTTTACAAACTAAACCAATAGTTTTACTTGTAAAATGTCATTATATTTTCCTATTGCAAAGACCAATAATAGTAGCATAGAGTCTTGAAAAGTATTATATTTCATATTTCTAGAGTTTTTGTTTTAATAAAAAAAAAAAAAAAAAATTATAAAACCAGAGCAGCTTGGAGAACATCCTTCAATTATTATAACTTTTTCATTAACTTGGTTGATCATATAATTAGTGGCTGTGGGCATTACTACACTATTCATGAAGTGATACTTGATTTAGACCAATTCGTACGGACACGCAATTTCCTATTGTCTTCTAGTGAATTAGGCTAGTGGGATCTCTCGTCATTGAAGCTCTTTTAAGCCATTTTTTCTCCTTGTTTTCAGTGATACAGACTGCATATTGATGGTTTTGATGTAATGGCCTTATTGAAATTACATTCTAAGTTGTAAGAATGGTTGCTGGACCCTAATCAACCGACTGAGATTCCTTTAGGAAAATTGTAAGGGCTTTCTTGCTCCCGTTGAGGCTCTCTTACAACTCTGACCAGATTTGAGGGGCACGGGTAATTCCCGATCCTAAGATAGATGGATTGAAAAATTGGCTTTGTAGCTAATTATATTTATTTTAAAGTTAACCCAAAATTAAAACCAAAAAAGTTTACAGACATATGAATATAATTTTTCTAATCATTTATCATATCGTAAATGTTAATGACCTAAATTCTAACTAATATTGTCTATAAGAAGTAGCTCAATCGATTGAAAACTATGTCTCATAAAGTGGAAGTCACTAGTTCGAATCTCCCTCTTGTGAGAACACGTCAAAAAAAAAAAAAAAAAATTCTAACTAGTATATTGAACCTGCTACATGTAATTTTTCTAACCATTATATCCCAAAATAGTGCCCTTTTTTTCACTTGCAATATAATATAATTAGCGCGCTTATTAGTCTTACAGTTAATTTACGAATCAAATAAAAAATTAATAAATTAGAATTAAAGGATTTAAATTATTTGATTAGATATATCAAATTATAATTAATTTATATAATCTTATATTCTCGGAAGTTTCAATATGATCCAAATACTAATTATCAATTTGAAATCCATAAGGTGAGAGTGGGAATGTTGAGAAGAAAGAAGTAGTACCTCAAAGGGGGACATATTTTTCATGAAAATTTTCAAACTCTCACACCTACCGTAGACTTCCCACCTGACATTCCGTGTGCGACAGAGAAAGTACAAAGCGTTGAAAAATTATGTTAAGAGCCAACAAGCAAAGGGACCGCCATGCCACGGTTTATCTTTTGGGAAGAAAAAAGAAGAGAGAGGAAGGCAAAGGATGGGGCCACGTGGTTAGGAACAGAAGAACCTAGTCATGGACTCATGCCTATTGCCCTTATTGAGTAACATGAAAGTCGGGCCAGCGAAAGAATCTTCGAATTAATATACTCTGGGAAATATATATATATATATATTTAACAAAAAAAAAAAAAAAAGTGTGTGAAAATCTTCTTCTGAACGCAAGAAATGGAAACAGAAAAAGGTAGGAATATGAGGAATAAACGAGAATAATTTTTTTTTTTAAAAAAAGGACCAAATTAGAATTATAGGTTTCTATTTTGTTATAATATATATATATATTTTTTCAATTCAATAAGAAAAATGGAATCAATAGGAAACATAGCGATTTCATTGGTATGGCGGCAATTGGCAAATGTTATTATAATTAGTTGGATTGAGAATTTCATGAGATTTTCTTTTTCTTAATCGGCTCAAAACAAATGAGTTCTAATCCCTACTAAATTAGAGTAGATTCATTTAATTAATTTATGATCTGCTAGCTGTATGAGGTATTATGCCCGGCCCAAAGAATTTTAGCAGAAGAAGAAGAAGAAGAAGAAGGAGTAAAGAGAGTAGAGACTGACCATTTTTGCGAGCCTTAACGCGAGCAGAAACGGCAAGCCAAACACGCCTGACAGGGAAAAGCATATTGTGCCACAAATCCATCAACTTGTCTTTGACCTTAATTTTCTTCCTCTGCATTCGTCTCCTATTCCCTCCTCCTCCTCCAAGGCGAACCGCTATGCCTCTTAACCCGGCCAGACCTGTCCTTTCTATATCCACTTCTTCCTGTCTTTCTTTTTATCTTCTCTATATTCTCTCCAAGCACCAAAAGAGAGAGAGAGAGAGAGAGAGAGAGAGAGAGGGAGAGAGAGAGCTCTTGGCACCTCAGCTCAAGCGGAATAGCGCCCACCCGGGCTTGTCTGTTATAACTCTCTAATCAGTCGCACCGACACGTGACGGTAGGTTCTTTTATTCTTTATTAATTATTACTATTTATTGGTATATCTATATCCAATACAATCCATAATTAATTGTAATTTACATTAATCTTATATGACACACTTTTATCTTACTTGGTCACTTTGTTTATGCGAGTAATAATCAGTTTTTAATTTTTTTTTTTTTTTTTAACAATAACTGATTGATTGACATTGACACATCAATAATATGGGATTAAAAAAATAAAGTGATTTACTACTTTCTCCTATAATTTATGATGTATAATAGTGAATGAACATGTTTGGGATATTATAGTTTAATTTGGTTATAATTTTTTTTTACAAACTTATGTGGTAATTCATGTAGCACAAATTTTGAAAAATTATTTAATGGCTCATGTAACACTTGTATTAAAAACGATACTCAGAAAAAATAAAAAAAAAATAAAAAATAAAAAAACATGCTTGTATAGTACTTAATGCACCCATCAAAAATGTGTTTGAGAGCAAATTAATTTTAGTATAGATTTGAGTTTGGATTTATAGAATTTGGCTCTTCTATAATCTATCGTTTTTTTTCCTGATCAAAGACAAACAAAAGGGAAGGGTAGGGTTATATAGAGTGATCATTGATTCTAATGGAAGATAAGACGAAAAGAAATTGGGAATGCTTTCAAATACAAGGTTAGTAGCCGCCCACTAGGCGAGGTGGAGTTTTAAAAAAATACATATATGGGCAATTTTTTCTTGTTTGTATGACAAAAGAAAAAGAAGACATTGGTAGTTTTATTCATAAAATAAAATCAAATAAAAAAGACATTGGTAGTTTTGACATTCATAATTATTGCATGCAGTCTTATTTGCAATAAATTTACTTAATATGAATATGTTATATTTTAATTATCTTAATTATTAGAGTAAATGCTATGCATAAATTTTTTTTACAATTTTTAATTATTTAACACTCTCCATTCACATGTGTCAAAAATTATAAAATGTACATGTATATAAGTACAATTAAGTTTACATTAAAGCATTTTTATGACCACATTTTATTCAAGAAAGTCTTAGGTGTTCTCCTAGTATTCTCTTAGTGTCATTCTAGTTATATGTAAATATTATTATTATTTTTTTTTTAAAAAAAAGTGACACTTATTTATTTCACTTGATTTTTATAAAATAATATTCACCTAGAACTAGGAGGAAACAGGAGAGCATTTAATATTTTCCTTTTATTCTTGTGAGACAGTGGCATGTCAATAAACATGGAGACCAAATATTATTATTTTTTATATATTTTTTCAAATTGAAACTTTTGTGAAAGCTGTATGTACAAAGGGAGTGGTGTGGTATCAAAAGGAATTATTTATTTTTATAATCATAAAATGCACGAGAAACACGTGGTGCAGTTCGTATGGACATTTTTTAGCTTTTGGTATTTCTATCGTCTAGCTTTTTGTCGCGGTCGAATTCTTGGTTGAGTTATTGACTTGCTTTGAAACGTGTCGGATTCCGATTGAGAAATGAAGGTTAAAGTCCAATTAGATGCTCTGTGATGGGCGGTTTGACTGTTTGAATTTCTTTGAACATTTAAAATAATAATAATAATAATAATTGATAATAAAAGAAGTATGACATATATAGTTAAATTAAATTGCATAGTATACAAGAATTGTGTCGGCAAGGACACTGTCCACGTGGACAATCAGACGATCTCTAGCTTATTTGAAAGGGATCCGTCCAAATTCGCAATCAAATTGATCCACTTATCTACTTTCTTTTTCTAAAAACTCAACCATCAATCAATTTTTTGTTTCATGGGTTCCCAAAAAAGGTAAGAATTTAACGAAAAGAAGGGTAGGAGTAGGATAAGGATAGCAATTTATATGTTTGCGTGGTTAATAATTCAATAATAAATATTAAAAAAATATTATGAGGTCTATTTGTCCAAGTAAATGGACATGTTGTCTAAAATTTACTTGGGCATAAGAGTTTTATATTAATTTTTTCATATTTGTTGTTCAAGTTATTAATGATTTTGACAAAGTGAAATAGGAAAATAAGACAAGGTAGTTAGTGTCGTCAGTGCAGAGGCATCGGCAAAAGAGGTTGGTTGAGAAGGCGGGATGGATAGAAGCATTGCTGCTAATAATTAAAAGTGTGAGGCAGACGTTACAAGTTTAAATTTTTTTACTGTTGTATGACAGTTCTATGTCGACTATAATATCAATTTATAAGAAAATATAGTAAAATCTACGTTATTTCAAGCATTTTTCTTAAGAAATAAGGACAACTCAAATTCAATCAAAATACTAAATAAGTCAAATATATTATTTAAAAAAGAAAAAGAAAAAAAGTCACGAAGAGGTGAGTCAAAGATTAGTTGGATAATAATACAACTCAGAACCGACTTGAGCCCACATTTTGTTTAGTCTAGACTGCTAAGATAACAAATAAATAATATAAATATAAAACATATTTAGTGCCATTTTAAAGAATTTGAACACCAAATGTCTTTTAAGTCTTCAACTGAAAGTTTGTCCATAAAAATAAAAAAAATTTGTCAAAATTTTTGATAGAGCAGTGTAACGCCACACGTAGCGGAAGACTAAAGTAACTAATCAAAGAGTAACATCTTTGATTCTATAAGGAGAAGCGTCTTCGTCTTCTATCCAAAAGATAAAACAAGCCCGTAGGCTAAAAGAAAAATAAAACTTTGCAGAGTATTTGAGAGAGAATTCTCTGATTTGATAATAATTCAAAATGAGTTTTTTCTTATACATAATAAGTTAACCTATTTATAAAAGAGAAATCATTGTAGAGAAATTAAATCTAATCATAATAGAGAAAGTAAATCTAATCTTAGTAAGAAAGTAAACATAATCCTAGTAACAATAGTAACCCTAATCATAATAAGAAAAAGAAAATAATTAAAGCAAATCTAACCCTATTAAGGAAATAAAGTCTTAATAAAATAAAAATAAAATCATAATATAAAAATTGACAATCAGTAAGAATCGTGACAATCTTTCCTTTTGTACATTCATTATCTGAGAACGGCTAAAATTATGATCAAGCGGCGATGCTCCAATATTATTTTTGATATTTTCTTTATTTTTATTTTTACCAAAGTAAATATCATCCCACATCACAACGTCACACGAAATTGATGTGGTAAAGTTGAGTAGTCATTGAATATTTCTTTTACCAATCAACAATGGCCGCCAAGAGTTACTAAATTTTACCATGTCAACTTTATAAAATACTCAATAATTGGGCTTTAGATGTTTTTTGTTGATATCTAATAAAATATTAAACAATTTACTAGTGAGGTGTCCGTCAAATTTAGTCTAGGGGCGTCAAAGATTAGTTAAGTAATAAATAAATGAATAAAATACTAATTAAAACCAAGTTTTTCATTTCTTTGAATATAAAAAATTACTTTTTTATTTTTATTTATTCCCCGATGATGATTTGGATGAATCCTATACCACATTCTTCAAAGATATTTAGATCACATTCTTGAAAGATCTTTTTTTTTTTTTTTGTTTGTTCTTGGGGCCAATTCTCCATATTAGCTTAGTCATGTTTTCTCTCTTGACTTCCAACATACGAAACCCCAAAAGTATATATAATAATATAAATCAAATGCAATAGTATATATCTTGTCGCCACCGACAGTTCTTCAGTGCGTGGATCATTCAGCTGCAATATTATTGTATATATATATATACCTCACACACACCTATAATATTTAATTAAAATATAAAGTAAATTGTCAAGTTAATATTTTTTAATTCAAGAATTATTTAAAAATTTTAAATTAATAAAAAATAATTTATTTAATTATTTAATTAATACTTACCAAAAACTTACAAATTGAACCAAAAAAAAAAAAAAAAAAAAACTTCTTTCAGTTTATCTTATTTGAAAGACCTCATCACGTAAAAATCATTCAATTTACTAATTAAGAAGTTAAATTATTCAATTTTAATCAAATTATTTAAAGAAAACAAAATACATATAATTATCTCATGAACACTTAACTAGGTCTCTCATAAAATAATTATAATTAGTTGGGCAATTGATTATTGTGTTTTACTTAGAATTTAAAAAATCACTTCAAAAACTAAAAATTAAATTTGATTATTACTGATATGACTTTATAACATGGATCATCACGTTAAATTTTAAAATAATTATAAAATGTCGAATAATTTGTAGCCAAGAAAAAGATTTCCTCAACTCGTGCGAGTTTCGTCAACTTCAACTAAATAAAAAGTTGGGTGAGTGCGGTTCTTTTTAAGCATTTGTTTAAGTCTTGAAGCCTCCACACCTAATTAATCCTAACAAACATCATTTTTGGAGCGACAGGAGGCTGGATTTTTTTATTATTAGTCCTACGTGGGCCATTTCTCCTAACCACCTAAATCTTAATCTCATAAATATGATTTTATTAATTGTTCAATTAGCCGTAATTAATTTATAGTGGATGATCAGATCATACATTCAATGCTTAGACTTTTTTCTAATTTAAAGATTAAGATTTTGTTTTGTTACATTTAAATTTTACTAATTTAATTTGGACAATAAAATAGATATCTCCAACATTGGTCTGGATGAGCCTTAAAACCCAACATTTACAACACCCAATCAAAAGCTTACACATCAGCAAAAACAAAAAAAAAATACACAAACTCAAGAAGAAACACAATACACTGGATTTTTTCTTTCTTCTTCTCTCTTCTTCACCTGATCTTCTTCTCTCTTTCTTTGATTCACCGAAAATTTTCTTTCCTCCTCTTTCTCTTCCACTTTCTCTCTTCTTCTCTTTCTCTCCCACCATGGGTCACCTCTCTCCGGAGTCGGTTTCCGGCCTTTAGAGTGATAAAATCCCTAAAGGGTTAACCTTCAATTTCTAAATTTTAGTTTTGAATCCAAAATCGAGTTTTGAGGCATTAAAAACAGATTTTGAGTCATTAGAAACAGATATTGGGCATTAAAAACCGGTTTTGAGGCGGATTTTGGGCGAATTTGAGGCGGGTCAAACCCGTGGGTCATGCCCCACGCCGTGGATCTCAGCGTCGGGGTGTGGGTCTTCTTGGGTTTGCCGGGTATTTCTCATTTTGATTTGGTGTGGGTGAGCTCATTTTCATTTTTTTGCATGTTTGTTGTTTGTTAAATGAATGATGTGGCAAATGGTGATTGGGTGATGTAAAAGGAGTGGTTTAAAGAGCAACCAAACTATAAGGGCTTTCAAGATTCTTTTATTATTAGTCCTACCTGGGCCATTTCTCCTAACCACCTTAATCTTAATCTCATAAATATGATTTTATTAATTGTTCATTTAGCTGTAACTAATATATAGTGGATAACCAAATCATACGTTCAATGCTTAAACTTTTTTCTAATTTAAAGATTAAGATTTAGTTTTGTTACATTTAAATTTTATTAATTTAATTTGGACCATAAAATAGATATCTCCATTTCGCTTGAAATGAGATCATGATCCCTGACAATAATACTAATTAATACTAATAATGATGAAAAGTAAAAAGATATTCTTATAAAGATATAATATTCTTTCTTTGGAACATGATAAGACCCACAAAAGGTTCCACCAATTCTCCTCTCATGGTAATGGTATAGAGGAATTGAAAATTAATGCGGAAATAACATCATGCGACGATAATGATGACGTTAATAATAATAGGTTAATAATGTATTAATCCGACAGTAAACTGATTGTACCGGTCTATCAAGTAATCAACCTATTCTAACTGATTTATAGGCATTAGTGGGAGATATTCTTTGTTTGCATCTCGATTTGTTCGGATTAGGAAGTTATAATCCAATTCTGGGTATTAAATAAATGAGGTTACTTTTCCAATATAGTGCTAAATATAGAGCAGTCTTCAAGCCTGTCTTGTTTCAAAAAAAAAAAAAAGGTTTCATGTTAATTATAGTATTATACCTATTCATGTGATCATTATGGGTGGCAAAGACTAGCTTAATTAAATAAACTATATTCATAATTTAAGCTATATATATATATATATATTAGGGACATTCATGAGGTAAAGGATCCTAATCCCTATTGCGTGGGACAAGGATCCTCGTTTGAACGGGCGGGGATCCAATTAGTTTTATTTATAAGGGTAAAATTGACATTTCATATTGTTGGACAATTTTTCTCTTCAAATAAAACTAACTTAAACCGGAGGGGGTCCAAATTCTATTACGTGAGTGATATTTCTAACAAAATAAGAATAAATATACATATAAATAAGTTATAGCATGTTAGAATAAATGTTTAAATTCATCATTTCCTACAAGCTTTTAAGATAAGCATTAACATATTAATTAGTTAGTTAATATCTTAAGTAAATTTGTAATTCTAGCATTTTAAAAAGAAAAGCATCAACTAGATCATAACAACAGTCAACGGCAGTTTCGACACCAACAACAATAGCACTTAGTTGACTACATGACAGACATGTCGTGGGAGGAAGTGTAAAGATTATTCTCTCAACTTTGCAGAAAGTTGAAGTGAAGGGGTTGCTCAATTTCTTCATCATAATCAACTTTCCCCGTTGGGATTATTCTTGGACTGAATAATGTCAACACAACGAGATGGTATATCAGCAGGCCCATACCACAATTGAGCATAATGAAAAGAGCACCTTTGGTGAAAAAAAGAAAAAACATAAAGAGTCATAGCATTAAAGATAGTGTGTGCGCTTGTAAAGGAATGCCATTTCCGCCTATCATATTGCTTTGAATAACAACACAATGAAACATAATTTGATCCGCTCGAAGCATATTTTGAGATAGAGATTTTCAGTAATTTTATTGTTTAAATTGTTAGTAATTTGGACAGTAAGTATTAGAGTGCTTTTATATTTGAACATGTGAGTTCTATAAAAACTCTTTCATATTTGTTAGCAATCCGAACAGCAAATTGTTGGAGATTCGGATCCCACCAAACGAGTGCATGTACCTTATTCAAGACACAATGACATGATGTTTCAGTGATCACAAATGTAGAATATCTTGCAACCTACGTGTCGAAATGATGAGCACCCTTCTTTATCTCACATCCATGCTTTTGTCTTAAAACCAAATAGACAAGATAAGAACTGTAAGTAAGTGCTTATCCTTCTTATTGTAGCATTTGCAAGCAACTAGTCCTCATATTCCATTCCACTGCACTAATCAAGAGCCTCCTGCAATGGGAAAGTTACTTTCACTGAAACTTTTGAAAGGCATGACTGGTTTAGATGCTATAGTTTGGATTAGTGAGAGTAGGAAACAATCCCATGTTTAAAGTTAAGCATTGGATTCCATGAAATGTGGATTATCTGGTTTATTCTCACCACTAAAAATTGTTCAAAAGAATATCATGAACAACACCACCATTCCCCTCTGTAAGATTTTTATTTTATTATTTATTATTTATTTTTTATGTCAAACATATATATGAGAATATGGATGATTAGGAGTTACGTCATTCTTGACAAAGCAACAACATAAAATAGATTTGGGTTCAAATGATTTTGAAAACAGAACTTGTAGAAGTTACAAATTTCAAAATCCATCATTAAGAACAGGGCAGGATTTGATTAGAGGTACAAATTTCAAATTCCATCAAGATGGTGGGGAGTTTTAAACTCAGTTCTATAACAGGTTAAGTCAGTGGAAAAAAACCTTAACATATTAAATACATAAGAGCACTGTTCACTTGGGAAAAAAACCTAAACTTGTACGGACACTTGTTAGCATTTAGATTGCCACTTGTCACAATTCTAAACTATTCTCTTAAAACTTCTACTTTTATATATAATATATGATTCGTTGGATACAATACAAGACATCCACAAGTAAATACAATTTTTATTCTTTTGGCGAGAGGGAGTGGGAAGAATTAGGAAAGTAATATGAGTGAAAAATCTTATGGTTGTTGAGAATTTGCATTGGCAATAGTAGTGGTGATGTAGTTGATCATACAATCAAATTCTCGG
Organism: Corylus avellana; assembly: GCF_965113065.1. Classification (NCBI taxonomy): domain Eukaryota; kingdom Viridiplantae; phylum Streptophyta; class Magnoliopsida; order Fagales; family Betulaceae; genus Corylus; species Corylus avellana. The sequence goes on from NC_142495.1 coordinate 1,971,381, forward strand.
ACACCCTCAAAATAAGTGACGATAGTCAAAGACTTGCTGACGGGAGAACTATTCGATACTTTAAGCCAACAAAGGAAACTGCATAATGTTCAAAAGGAGGGCAAGGGTTTTCATATGAGTTTGGGGGTACCTAGAATGCTAATATGACCTTGTCTTATATAGAGGGTGAGTTTTGGGTCTTGGAAGGATTATGAAATATTTGAATTTTAGTTGGATTGAAATCACGACCTAGTTATCCACAGTGCGACAATCACTACATTCTTTTAGCGGGAGTTGCTGTCTTTATTTGAGTAGCGGTTATGCTATGGCTTGTCAAGCTATCCGGGATTCCCCTTCTAGGCAAATTCAATCGTCTATTCTTTGTTATGTTCCTTTGTGTTGGCTTTCGTTGTATGGTTGAGACTTGTGGTTCAAGCTTTATCATCCAGACCTGAAACCTAGGCTCCCAAATCCGTTTTTCCGACTTGGATTTGTCGAGCTTATCTGTGGTCTATCAAATAGCAACTGTCAAAGAAAGATTGATGGATTCCTTTCTATTTGTCCGTTGACAAATGCAAACACATTTACTCTCGTATTTGATAAGTACTTCGTATATCACTCATTTTGACATCATCATCTATGTTTGAAAGTGTACTTACTTATTGAAGGAGACTCGTAACAATAAAACAAAAGGCAGTGACAATACAAAAAAAACGTCAATTTTGATGCTTGTAGTGTGATTTAGGCTCCGCAAAATGACATGGTATAGTTGGTATAAACATCATATCATTTTTTATTTATTTGTTATAGGTGTTTTCATTTCATATAAACGCCCCCATTCCATTCTTCTGTCTTGTCACAGAATCTTTGTCGCATTATGGGGGTGTTGTTGATTCGTCATAATCATAGTCGACCTTGGAGCCACTTGTAATTGTCTTCAACCGATGCATAGTGAGGGTGAGGAAGAGCTTGGGTCAATGAAGGTGTCCCCATTGTCGTCCAATCGTTGTGGGGGGAGTGCAATCGTGCACTTCTCTCTTCAACTCGTTTATGTTTCTTCTAGAAGTCCATTACAATTTAAAAAATAGAACTTGGGTGAGCCACCAATTTCGTCTGGAAATAGTAGCCATGGTTCAATATGATGGGTGGGGCAACAAAACATTTTGCCATTCCATTATAACTCCAGTAAGATGGTCTAGCCGAGATAGGGTGCATTTCTGATTTTGTGTTGTATGGATTTACATGTAACGATATTAAAAACGAATCATAGAGGAAAGAAAAAAGAATATTCAACATTTTTTTTTTTTTTTTAACTTATTGCCTAAATCTATAGGATTACCTATCTTCCCACAGTTTCTGACATGCTCAAACTTGTTTGACACAAGCTTAACTTTTTCCTGTAGAGGGATCTCAGTATAAACCAATGAAGGGTAACCAATCAATAACGTTGTACTCATAGAATAATAACATAACAGAAGACGTTCAATAAAGCTCTACTTTCTAATCATCAATGTTCTTCATGTATTCCTTGGAGAGTTTACTCTCCATTACCAGCTGCTGTTCTTTGAGCAGCGAGCACCCTGATTCAAGTAAAGCCTCCGGCGTTTGCTGTACAAACACATTGATGTCACCCAACTCATATACAAATTTTAGATATATCATATGATATTTGGAATAACAACACCACCAACAAAAAAATAAAATAAAAAATAATGAAGCTGAGTGCTAACAATAGAAACTACATAAATAACAATACCAGGAGAGAAACGGAGAAATACCAGTGAAAGGATGATATCAATAATACAGCAGTGTGGCTCTGGTTACTACTACTACTTTTTGAAGTTCTACAGAATTTCATTATATCATTTACTTATCGGATATTGTCGAAGGAAGCTCAGTTTTGTTGGGGGGGTGGGGTGGGGGGGGTGCACGTCATCGTGGTTCCGCCCAGGGCATTTAGGCTGTCCGTTCACAATATATACATGAATAGAAGCTTACAGTAACATGATGGCAATAACAATTATTATGGTTCTGTGTACCTTACAAGATAAGTAATATCGCAAACAGTTTCCTTCTATCACCAAAACCCTTTTCTAACATCAATCTAGTATCAAGCAGAACAATTTCCCTAAACATTTTAGTAAGTTTAAGGTAGATAGCAACAAATAACCCTTATATAAATATATACTATTTTCTTATATTCCTTTATAATAATTCTATGGAGAAAGATATACGGGTAAAATTTATAGGGCTCTACAATATGTACGATTTGCCTTTTAATATTCAGTTTTGACGGGAAGAGAATGAAGTCATTGCTCAATAAACCAAATTAATAAATTAACTGATCAACTAGAACTTGATTGATACTACAAGGATTTCTGGAAAAAGAGCGGATTTGGATAGAAAATAGTAGTGATATGATAATTACTCACCTTTGGGGGAGTGAATACAGGAAGCTTTTCATTCTTTTTTCGTCTAAGCAATTTGTCCCCAAGTTTTTCAACACCTCCAATATCATCGATCCACTAAAATGTAAAAGCAGTAAATAAAAACTGTACATAAATTTAACAATTTTCAAAAGAAAAATATTTATGCCTGTCTAGGTAATTATTCATACTTGAAGCCTTAAGTATGGACTAAATTAATAATATAGTGGCAGGATTTGCCACACAACAGCAGGAAAGAGCCAACAATTAACTACTTCCGAAAGACAAAGAAAATTAGCTAACCATATCCCAGAGAAAATTTTATCAAGTGCCATTCATGCAGGAGGTCAAGTCAACTGTAAGACCACAAAATATTGTGTATACCAGGGAACCAAAAAGGAATTTATTTTCAAGATTAAGAAGATTCATAAGTGAGTCAGCACAAGCCTCATTGTGAAAGAAGATATGAAGCATGGCATGTCACTTCCAGATTTAGCTGCAAGGAGACAAATAACTGCCTAGCATTTCTAATCAAATCAATCGTATCTTGTTATAAGTCATAGTCAAGGATATCAAACTGTTAGAAATTTATCAAAAAAAAATAAAAAAAATAATGGAATTCAATAGGTGGAAAAGCTATAGAAATTTACAATCTTTGTGCAAGAGAATAGATGAGAAAACCCGAAAAAAAAAAAAAAAAAAAAATCCCACAGTTTGCAAAAGTCTTTTCACAATTCAAAGGAGGATGTCATATACCTTTGAGATTGACTTATCATATGTTCGAGACCTAAGAGCTCCATAAAAATCCAAAGCTGCCCAATCATCAAAGTGAATGCGTCAATTAATAAACTAAACTAACAGAAATGGATATACACTTTAACTCTCACTCAGCAAGGTAAAACAAGGAACATGACTGTTGAGAACAATGAAAAAAAAAAAGCCCAAATATTTGTACAAGGACTTCAGTGCAATACATGAAAAACAGCCCAAACAGAACAACAATGTGCCAACATATCTGTTAGCTTAAAAACACAAGAAAAAGAAATCTTAGTGAGATCATAAACTGAGAGTTTGTTAAAGAGAAAAGAATTTAGAATTTATAACCATCATAATCCATGGAAATGGGCAAAGATGTAAGAGGAACCTATACAAAGGAACTTGATGCCAAAACAACAGCAAGGATAAGAAGAAGCAAACAAGCTTGCAACACCTGGCAGTTCTGAAATTGCTTTTGGAAGTTGCTATTTCTGAATAGAAACAGTAAAATTAGTTTAAGTGTATACTTCATCTCAATACTGGATTACTCTATCATATTAAACAGCTTTTTTTTTTTTTTTTTGATAAGTAATATTAAACAGCTTTTCATCTCAATTATGGAGGGTTTTCCACTTAAAATCCCTATTGCACATCTCCCTATGTATGTTTTTTCTGCTTCCTGTTTAAGGTGTGAGCATAAAGAATCATAGAGTGTATATTGTAGCTCAGTGCTACATATATGCATACATCTATAACATAATGTGTGTACACACATTTATATATTATCATGAAACCATACCCCAGATCGAAATGACCAAGACAATCATGAAAAAAAGGTAGGCAAGCAGATGTGTATAAGCATAGCTGCCAGCGTCCATGCTATCAGCTTTAGCTTTTTTATTTTTATTTTTTCAAAATTTTTAGGAAAGGACAGATCTAAAGGATTAGAGTCTCAAAACCATTACAAATGCTAGATTAAAGCAGTGATGTAATGGGTGTTGATATGATTGGTGGCTAAGAGATATGAACATTCTGATCGCCAGTGTTGATGACAGTAATGATTGAAGAGGATGATGAATCTGGCTTCATTTGAATGAGGATAGTGAAGCAAGATCGATGAGATCAACAAATCAAGGGGTTAGACAGATGAGATTAATGTGTTGAATGAAAAGTGGCACAAAGAATGAGATGTTGCTGGTAGATGAGAAGTGGAAGGAAGAAAGCTTCTGCAAAATTATGAGGATACACCTATCAAAGTTGTAGGTAGTTAAGATAATAAGGTTATTTTTGTTTTTGTCCAATAAAAGTAGGGACATTGTTATCCTCAACATAAAGGTGGAGGCAAAGCACCAAAAGAACAAGGAAGTAAAATTCCTACAAGCAGGCCACAAAATTAAGCTTGATGGACCAAAATGAAAGAAAGGATTAAGGGCCAGTGGTATTCAATATATTTAAATGTTCCCCAAGTAAAAACCGTGTTGATTTGATTAAATGCACATTTAAGTACGTGAGCAAACATAAAACCTTTAGACCCTTAGATATCCTTCTACCTTTTTCTCTCGAAATAACTTGCATAACAGAAAAAAATGAGAAGGGAAAGTATAACCAAGTGTCATGATTCAGACCATCAAAGAAGAACTACCACAGAGAAACCTCAAAACCTGTAAAAATGTAGAAAGTAGAGGACTAGAATAATAAAATTTGACTGGAACTCACAACTTAATGTTTTATAAGAAGAATCACACAACTGATGACAATGATGAAATGGTACTTGCTCTAATCTGGAAAACCTATGCAAGCATATTGCGTATATTGGTAAGATACAATAATAACATCCAAAGTTATTGTCATAGGGTTACCTTCAAATTTCAATGACTTCCACGCACTACAGAAGTTACAGAAAAGTAAACAAATCAGAAAGTACATGAAAAACAGAGTATTTACCTTGATTAGGAAATTTGTCCACTATTCTTATAACATCATCCCTAGAAATGCCATCTTTCTCATACATTTGATAAACAATATTGACGATATCTTCATGATTAGGCTGCCTGTTTCACAAGCAATATTTCAGAAAAGGGTTGGATGACATAGCTCTGTTACTTCCACAATGAATCAGATTTCTAAAAATCACAATGTACACATTGCCAATAGTTGATACCGCATGGTTAAAAAAACATATCACAATGTACACATTGCTAACAGTTGATACCACATGGTTTAAAAAAAACATAGTAGGTAAAAACATGACAGAACAAAGCAAAGAGCGTCCTTTGGTTAGTTTCTTGGAAGGTTTTAGCTGGCAAAACTTGGGGAGTATGAGGGATAGGTATAGAAGCTAGAACAATTGATTTGGATTGGAATAGGTTTAATCACAATGAATTTTTATGGTAGAGAAGAGTGGTCAAAGTTACAGAATTAGGGTTTAAAGGATGATAAAGTTGTTAGAAATTAAAGAGGACGAAGGAGAAGAAGACGAGTTTCTAGGCTTCAAACACAAATTTCACAAATTTCCTAGCATCACACCCAGGTTTTCCTCGGTATCATACCACATTAGATTTACATCACACAAACCTCAAAGAGCATATTTGCTTGAAATTTCTCAAAGCTATTTGTGAACAGGTATTGTCCCAAACGTAGCTAAATAATATAATTTTTTTAAAGGCAAACAAGTAAATGAAATAACATAATTTAAAATTATCTCAGTACCAGTAGAACTTTTCCATTCTTCCATCACGAATCAAGGGAGCATAAATAGTTGAAAGATCATTTCCTGTAACAATGATAGGAATTCTATTTGTGACATCTGATTCTCGCCAATCTTGTCCAATACTCACTCTTGTAGGATTATCTGACAGATTCATCAGAGTTCCAACAACAATTTGATTGTTGACAGTCATTTGAGTGTTTCCTAGATAAGAACAGAAATATACTTTCAGCATAGTGAAATAGTTTTCAAATTCTAAGACAAGTAAAGAAAAACTTGGAGTTAGAAGATACAAAGACCAGAGTCAAATCAAACAGTAGCTCACCGAATCTACCGAGGCCAGCATCAATATCATTGATCATCAAGCAGCTCATTTTGCCCTGCAGTAGTCAAGAAAAATCAAACTAAACAACAATGATAACATGGAGAAGATCAGAACAAACCACAAAAAAGATCCATCAGTGCAACAGCATGAATAAAAAGGAAGATCATAATTGCAGATTGACATTGAAAACATGATATTGGAACAAGTCATTGAAATCAAGAAGAGTGTCTGAGCACTAGAGACTGAATGGAAAGCATGGAAGGCATGTCAGCTTATATCAGTCTCATGATGAGTTGCACCTAGTTACAGCTAGCTCACTCAATTTTCCTCAACTCCCGTCTCTCTCTTTTTCCGGCCCTGTTTTTTCTTTAATAAACATAATTAAGTCACAGGAAATTGCACTAAGCCAGTATACTTCAAACAAATAAAGGAGGTAGAATCATTTGGATATCACAAAGAAAAGTAAACAAGAGAGAAATCTAGCACAAGATCACATTAAACAATACCCTTTAACTTCATAACCCTAGACATACATATATCAACAGTGAAAGTGGTAAAACTTTTAACTTGGTTCTGGACCACTTGAGAAGCTGTTCTGTAGCGATCCCGTATCAACTTTCCCGGCTCTCCTGTTAATTAAAATTAAATTTCACGTAAATTTATGCTTAATATTAAATGAAACAGTGGGGGAAAAAAAACCTTCTATTATCTCACAGAAAAGAAACAGCTAAAATATTTGTTTATTGAAAATTGACAAATTGAAAGAACTTGAAAGAACTTGAAACAGAAATGTAATTAACAGCATTTATTGTTCAAAAATTAAAGTATATGATACATTATTTAATTGAAACAAAAGTACATAACAAAAAATTTAGAACCTTCAAACTAGCCCACAGAACAAAACTGTCTTATTAGTATATTTTTTTTCTGTTTGAAGAAAACACCAAGAACATAATTTTGATAACTTTACAATATGAAAAATAAAGCTTGCTCTCTTTCTTCTTCTTCTTCTTCTTTTTTTATACATTTATAAAGGGATAAAATATGATAATGCACCAGCCTAGGACATCATCCATTAGATCAACAAAAATAAAGGCAGTAAACCTTTTACATTTTATATGAATTGACAGAACTCAGTGGTATTTTTCTTTATTGTTAAGAGCAAATATCTTATGCATAGGTCAAACAGAATGCCTTTCTTTATGTGGAAAGAAGTACTAAATTTCATTATTTGACATTGTTATCATTTTCATTATCTTCATCAATTGAATAGCTTGAATTGTTATAATCAATTATTATATGTGAAAATAGATGAAGCCTTATCAATCTTGGTATGGTGCCGCCCTAACATTGTTTTATCCCGTTATACCTATATTTATTTGTTAAGAAACAAAACTAGAATCCACCCCACCTGAACCCATCCCAACCCTTGGCCACTTGTACCACAACTCAGATAATAAGCAAGCTGTGCTAGAAACCCATCATACCAGCTCTTTCGGATTCCAGCTCTCCAGCGGACATAATGACGGGTTCAATTCCCATGGCTTGGAATATAAGTTCAGTCTGAAATGATTTTCCTTGCCCCTTTCCACCCCAAATACCTGTATCATGTTTCAGAAAATATATAATTAAAAACCACATAAGTGTAAAGAAGCATCTCACTTTTTCTCTTTTCTTGAGCCAATAATATCATAAGTTTATAGCTAACATTGAGCTACTCTGGTCATAACTTAAATTGAGAAAATTAAGAAATTTCTTGAATAGAAAGGTATAAATCCATGAAAATTCATATGTTTTTTTTTTTTTTTTTGATTGGTAATAAGGAGTTTTATTGAAAAAGAAAAAGAGAACATGAAAATTCGTATGTTGCAATAGGAACTGCCCACAAAATCTATTTTATTTAACAACCCCTTTTCTCCCTTATAGCAATTTCTACTGATGAAAAATAATTGTGAAAACTTACCAAGGATCAAAGGAACCTTGGTATTGAGAAGATGAGCAATGTAGTTCTTGACAATGTGGGTTACTGCGCCAACAGCAAAACATATACAAGTGAACATAAGTATCAAATATTTTTTAATAACTATGATTTATAAAGCACATAAAGTATCAGAGAGTCCAATAAAAGTAAAACAATTTAGTAATCAAACCACGAAAACATAATAAGTTTTCTCAATACAAACACTTGAAAGGTTCGCATCAAATGTAAATGAAAACAGCGAATACAGCGACCCAGATATTGGTGAATACAACAACCCAGCCACTACCATCAATTATCTGTAAGAATGATTAACAATAAAAATTCTTCCCACCTTGGATTAATTACTGATGAAGTAGATGAAGAATTTCACAAAGCACTTATATTTGGAATCCATGGATAGACATATTGTCTCACAAACTGTAACGTATATTTGTCAACCACAAAAGGACAAACCAATGCAAAACATCAAACAGGAAATATTGCTTTCAACACCCTTTACCAATTTTTTTTTAAAGAAAACATAAAACACATAGCGGATAGCCATTGGTATGCCTGATAACAAACATAGAAATGCATCTAGCAGTGGGAAGTTGACCAGAGTTTGGTCATTTTTACCAACTTTTCTTGCTGCTTTAACATAATTCATCACTGTTTTTTTTACCTTTGCCCAGTTTTGTAGAACTTACCAACTTTATCCTGTCAAAAAAAAGCAAATGGAAAAACGTAAAAACACAATCTACATCTTAATTGGCAAGATACAGAGCAGCACATGAAAGTATCTTGAGAAAAAGAAGAGAAATAGTAAAGCGAAGTGCAGGAACCTCAACAACATAACCAACAATTGTCAAGGAGGCCAGAACATAGCAAGATGTACTAAACAGCAACTTTAGTGCACTAAATTGCAGTTCACTAACAAGAATTTAGGAAGAGGACACTATAGAATAACACATACAATCATGCAAAAAAAAAATCATCAAAAGTAGAACAAAACACTAAAATATAAAATTACCATGAAGAGAGGAGCAATATAGTAATCGCCCCGAATGTACTCAAATGACCTCGTTACTTTCTGACGGTAATCAAACACAATATCCGCTGCAAAAAATATTGAGCATACCACGAAATAACTGAATTGCTCAATGAACCTCAGGAAATTCAAGACTCTGACCTTTTCTATAGTTTCTCAGGAACCAAACAGGCATAGGAAGGGGAAAAAACTTACAGTCTCGTCCGAGAAAATTGCCGGCAAAGAGGTCATCGATGACGCCAGCCCTAGCTCCGACTGCGATATTCATGTTATCAGCCTCTTTACCTAGCCTGTAGAGATAGTCCCTCCCCTCAGAGTCCTTGGCTTCCCACGATGACTGCTCGGAGAGCCTCCCGGGTCTCTCGGGCTCCCCACTACTGTCGTTTTTACCATCGTCGGCTTTCTCGGGAAAAGAAGACTTCGAACAGTGGAGAGAAAACGAAAGATATGGGGACTTGGCGGTGGGAGCAAGCGGAAGGAAATGAAGGGGAAATGCAAAGGAGTTGAGCGCCATTTCTTTGGAATTGGAGGAGTTGGAGGATTATCGTCGAGTATGACTCGGGGACTACTTGGCGCCACGTATGAAACAAGGTTGTTAATAATAGAGCTCATTGGCAACTAGACAAAAAAATATATATACCACATTTTTATCTACAAATATCACTATATTCATGTAACAACTTGAAGGGTCTGTTTGAAATTACAGTTTCAATAAGTGTGATTTTAAAAATCTCATTTTTAAAAATAGCATTTTTAAAATTATAAATTTTTAAAATCTCAAAGGCGTTTGGTAAAACATGTTAAAAAGTATATTTTTATTAAATATTTGTTATGCGAATTCATGATTTTGGTTTAAATTCGTACTTTTTCAAATAAGCACCTCCTACCCCACTTATTAAAATTGTAGATTGTTTTCCTAGTTTAAATTAAGTGATTTTTAAATCGCGATACCAAATGCTATACGTTTTGCAATATCTTTTAAAAACGCAGATTATTTTTACGAAATCGTAATCCCAAACGCACCCTAATTATCTTTTGATTTTTTCTTATTCTTGTCAATTTCTAGCCAAACGTAATTAAAGTCGAGAGTAACGCTAGAAATTACATTTTTATGTTACAAATATTTCACAATGTTAATGTAACAATTGCAACTACCCCTTTGATTTAAACGGCTACGGCAATATTTTGAGATAAAAATATGATATATAGTATTATTTTAAAGTTAATAAAAAAGGAAAATAACTTCAACTTCAAAAAAAATTATGTTATTCTCTACTTGATCACTCATTTGGTGTTCGTACAAAATTAGGTTGCCTCGTAAGTATAATGACACTCAATGCGCCGCCGGTCCCACTCAACTTCAACGCTCGAGTGTGCGCGCACTGAAGTTCAAACATAGAACTCTACGATGACAAAATGAACATTTCTAGTTCCCAAAAGGTTCAAAAGAGAGTATAAAGCTTGAATAATTTTTTTATTTTTTATTTTTGACGTGATAAAGCTTCAATATATAATTGGTTCACTTTATATCACGAAAATAAACAAATATAGAATATGGCCTCCAGGATCAAAATACTAAAAATAACAAGAACAAACCAAAGCAAAATTTGAACACTCTACTCGTACAAACAAACAGTAGGAGACATTTCATGTTTCCTTGACATGAATCTGCTAATTTTACTGATTGATACTGCTCAAGTCCTCCTCATATGAATGACTGGGCACTTTTGTGCATCGCAGAAGGCATATACAAACCATAATAATGTCTTTCAAAATAAACATCCTGACACCAGTACAAACATTTCCTGTCAATATTAAGATCCATCAACATAAAAGAGTACTGGACATATCCATACTAATATAACCACTTTTTTTTAGAACAACATCCTCTCACTGGCAACCACCATGATCGCTTCTCCATGCTGCTCCACATCCATAGCAGAACTGGAATGCACACCTGCAACCACAATCAACAGGATCTCATTTGCATTCAATGTGACTCACTATACTGTCAATAACATCAAGAAACGGATACTGGAAAAAGCTTGGACAACTGGAATCAATTCTATCAGCATAATATCTATCTGAAACCCATTGCAACTGCTATGAGCCTAAATCACTAAAGTGGGCTAATTGGACAAGGTGTCCACCCTCCAAAACTCTGCACTTCAGACAGAAAATGGGAGAGGGGGTGGAGGCCCCCCCGAGTGCCCGGATAAATGGGATTTGCACTTCGGGCAGCCGGGGACTTGCCGGGGCACCATGACCCCCCGCACCCCTGCCCAAATTCTCTGAAATTCAAGCAGGAAATTCTAATGAAAATCTCAATATATCCCCCATTTTTGGCTTAGAGTAGAAGCCAAAATTAGTATGCCAGCGTGCCTGCTTTAAATCCCATAACATAACCAACATGATTATAGATTTTTCCTGCATAATTATACTACTTATATAACTAATTTATGATCAATCTAAGCAAATGCTTTAATTGTGTTATATGCAAGTCATGTTTTGAAGAAAATATATAGTAAAGCAAACTGACCTGCAAGTCATGTGTAAACAACCTTCAGTCTTTTCCACAAAGTATTTGCAATTGGGACACCTCTTCCATTTCTTCTCATGAGCAAGCTCCCTCAGCATGAGATCATCTCTTCCTCGCTCACTCTCATTTAGTATCTGAAACTCTTCACATTCTACCCCTGGATGCCAGGGGACTTGACACTGTGCGCAGAACAATCTATGGCAGAATGGACACTCCGACTCTCTAATCACATCTCCTCCCCCGTTATCATTCACCAACATGGCAGAGCAGTCCTTGAAAGGACAGTAAAACATCATCTCAGATGCAAACAGCGCTCTGCATAGCTCCTCGTCCCACCTTTCCAGCACTTCTTTGGGAAGCATTGGCCTACAATCATCGAATTCCAGGACACCCTCGCATTCCAACCCGGGGCAAGAAACAACGGTTATGCCATCTTGGATCTTTGTGGAAACATGTTTGATAATACAGTCAGAACAAAAAGAGTGAACGCATCCCTCGTTTCTGAACATCTGGTCGTCGTCTTTCCTCTCCACGCAAATGTCGCAGAAGCAATGCGATGATTCTCCGGCTTCTTTTGTTGCCTCCTCGTGCTCTGGGTTGGGGGTCGGATGAATTGCTTGGATTGTCGGCGATGACGAGGCCCCGGTGTTTGCCATTTGAGAAGTGATGAGGTCGCCCATCACACCCTCTTGGAACTGCAACCCTTCCGCATACTTGGCATCCGACACAGGCAAAATCTCTTCTTCTTCTTCATCAAAGAGTAACGAGAAGTAAAAATCATCCACAAACATAAGATCAGAGGTTGATTCTTGTGCCATATTACAAACTTGTGTGTGAACGATCAGCCCCTTTCTCTCTACCAAGGAGAAATTCGTATCTCGTCTAATATAGTGGAAGTGGCATTACTTAGCCGGTAAGTTGACAAAAACAACTTGGTGAAGACTTGGCTGAGAAGTTCTAACTTCTAAGACGGGAAAAAAAAACCTTAACTGAGAAGATGTCGTCTCCCATTGGAAGTCTAATTTGGAAACTCCTTCATCAAGGGGTCACCTTTTGGATTTAATTAAAAAAAAAACAAAACCCTTTTTCGATTTAACTTTACTGTTTCCGGAAAAAGAAGCACAAGAAAAAGAATGACTTGACTGCGGACCTGCGGTGAAGCTTTTATGCACGGCCATCGAACGAAGGGTGATGAAGGGTAAATTACGGCTTTTTTTTTTTTTTTTTTTTTTTATAGTGTTATTAAAAAAATGATGTGATTTTTAAAATTAAGTTTGCGATTAATTAATATTAAATTTTGATTAAATGGTAATTTTAAAAGTTACATCATTATTGAAATGATACAAGAATAACTTCTAGAATTACTCAAATTAATTAAGGATCTCATTCATTGGAGTCTGGAGAGAAACAAAACAATTAATTAAGATGTAACATGTACCAATAAATGAGTTACACATTAGTTTGGTAAGCCTCTCTTAGTAAAAAATTTAGTATTCCAACTATTTCTCTTTTAAAAATCTTAAAATCACAGTTTAACATTTAAAATCATAATGTTTAAAAGCACACCCTTTACTTGCAATTTGAAACAGCTTTTTTTTTTTTTTTTTTTTTTAATGTTTTTCAAATCACAATTTTTTAAAAGCGTACTCCTAAACATGTATTATCTCTGATTTAGTTTAAATTTGCACTTTTAATCAACAAAATTGCAATGCCAAATGACCTCTTAAAAGTACATATATTTTCAAACACAAAAATATTCAATACCCAAAAATCTTAAATGAAACAATAGAATAAAGGATCTACCATTATACTTACATCACTCTTTGATGGAGATTAAAGTCTATAATCTTTGTCGTTTGGTGATAGAGAGATTTATTCAAACTTAGATAGAGAAAGAGATTTTTGGGCTTTTTTTTTTTTTTTTTTTTTAAATTTTGTTCTCCTCTTTTTTTTTTTTTTGGTCTTATATTCTCTGTACAAAAATATTAACAAATAACCAAAAACACAAAACACTCTTAAATCAAACAAACACAGTTTTCACCTTCAATTATGTAACCCCAAAATACATATTCAAACCAAAAAAAAAAAAAAAAAAAAAAAAACAGAACACATTAACAAAATTTAAATGGAATTATCTAAACTTGTCTAATAAGCTTAATAAGCCCCAACACAAAGTCCAACAGGAGAATTCCTAAACTTTATCCAACTCTAACCTCTTTTTCTTTATACTTTCTTTTTTGTTTTCCTTTTGATCCTACTTCCTTGGCCACTAGAGGAATCCTAGTGGGAAATGGGTATACACTTTCCTCGTAGTCTTCCTAACAAGTGACCGAAAGAGAAGGAAAAAGGAGCGGAACTAGCAACCTAAGCCCGCTTTTGAATGAAAGACAGATTCCATTTGATTATTTATAGAAGAAAAGTTCAATTTTATAGTTAAGTGACTAGAAGAATGACTTCAATTAAAGATTATACGATAGAAATCACTTCTTTTTTTTGACATGTCCACACAAACACAAGGGAAGGAGGAAGGGAATTCGAGACCTTCGCCTCACAAGGCGTGGTTCACAGTCGATTGAGCTACCATTTGGAAAAAGAAATCACACTTTTATCTCATTATTATATCACTTTTTTTAGGTGATCGTGTTAATCAATTAATGGTTGATTGGCACTCTAATTAAATAAATGAATTTTCTTTGAGATAATATTAAAAACCACATTTTTATCTCATAACTATCATATATTTCTGACGTAGTAATTCTAACGAACCTTTTAATTTATTTTTTACAATGATTGATCCGAGGATTAGTGTGATTACTACTCAGCATTGTGGATTAATAGTTATGGAATAAAAATTTAATTTATAGCATTACTCTTTTCTTTGAGCCATAAGCTCCAAGAGAAATATTATACACCACATTTTTATCTCACTTTCCTCGCGATAAGTTATTATTTAAAAAAAAAAAAAAATGGTTGATTGACAATACTGTATCAACAGAGTGAAATGAAAATAAAATAAAAGTATTGTGTATAACATGTATAATGCTAGACATCCCAAAGAATTCTTCCCAAAATATTTCCCAAATGATGTGGCCAGCATTTTTTTTTTCCTTTAAAAATTTTCATTCTCTCCCCTTTGAAAATATTTTAAGGAAAAATAGTGCTTACCACATCATTTGGAAAAAAAAATTTTAGAAGAATCCTTAGGACACCTAACAGCCCTCGTAAAACATTACTCAAGCTCCAAATTTAGCAAGATAACATATGAACACTTACTTGAATTTGAATATGATAGCACTATGAATTTTTAATCATATTATTTGAATAATTAATTCTTTTAATTTCGTTCATACAAGTCTTCTTAAATCCTTTAAATTATCTAATTTCTCTATATCCCGGCCCTAAAATGAATTTCCTTTGGATGGTGAGTTTCAAGAATCCTTTTATTCTTCGTTTATTTACTGGTTGTTTTCGATAATTTTGGAATGTAATCTTTGAAGTTGTTTGTAATTTTTGGGATGATCTGATATTGTTCCATATGGTGTTGCTTGTTGGTTGTTGTTTTACTTTTAATTTCAAGTTATTTTATACTATCCAACATGTGTGTTGCTCACTATAAGTAGCTAGCGTTTTTATATCGTAATGTTCATCAATACAGGTTATATATATATTAAAAAATTGATGGGCATTGTCCCATGGGCCAAATAAAAGAGAGGTTAGCATATAATATTTTTCATTTTCAAACTTTGAAAATGAAAAATAAGAAAGCTAAAAAGAAAATAATAACAAAGATAAGCATATTTGAACACTATACTCATACAAGCAGTAGGAGATACGACACGAATCAGCTCAAGTCCTCATACATACATACCATAATAATGTCATGGGAAATAAAACATCGATGATCGATTTTGATACATATTCAGAGACGGACACGTGGTGACAGGCGGCCTCCTAGCCTCCCCCTGTTTTAGAAATAACATCGACAACATGGGATAGCAAGCTAAGCTTACAAGGGTTCACTCATGTTACTATCAAACAACAACTCATGATGCTTCTCTCGTAATATAATCTTCAATTCATGTGATGGAGGCAATAGATCAATTGGTTAATTAATTGACTCAAATACTTGTCATTTAATCTCTCACGCAATCACCATCATGATCTGTAGTCCATGATGCTCCACATCCATAGCAGAACTCGGATGCACACCTGCAACTCCACAATCAACAAGATCTTATTTGCATTCAATGTGACACAATATTATATTGTCAATCACATCCAAACAAATACTGGAAACAGGTTGCTTTGATCAAGGATTTTGTTCAGCCTGTTTAAATTCAATATTAGGGGTTTAATTACTGAATCAATTATGTCATCTAATTGGACAAAGTTCATCTCAAATTTAGGCAAGAAATGAGAGAGAGGAGAGTGCGAGGCTTGGGTGTTCGGGCAAGCAACCAGTGGCGGAGCCACGTTACCCCTTGGGGGTGCCACGGCACCCCTAAGGATTTAATTTTTTTTACAATTTTAACTACCCTACCCAATATCCAATCTCCCGCACCCCATTCCTTCTTAGAGTAGAAGCCAAAATTAGTATGCCAGCGTGCCTGCTTTAAATCCCATAACATAACCAACATGATTATAGATTTTTCCTGCATAATTATACTACTTATATAACTAATTTATGATCAATCTAAGCAAATGCTTTAATTGTGTTATATGCAAGTCATGTTTTGAAGAAAATATAAAGCAAAGCAAACTGACCTGCAAGTCATGTGTAAACAACCGTCAGTCTTTTCCACAAAGTATTTGCAATTGGGACACCTCTTCCATTTCTTCTCATGAGCAAGCTCCCTCAGCATGAGATCATCTCTTCCTCGCCCACTCTCATTTAGTATCTGAAACTCTTCGCATTCTACCCCTGGATGCCAGGGGACTTGACACTGTGCGCAGAACAATCTATGGCAGAATGGACACTCCGACTCTCTAATCACATCTCCTCCTCCGTTATCATTCACCAACATGGCAGAGCAGTCCTTGAAAGGACAGTAAAACATCATCTCAGATGCAAACAGCGCTCTGCATAGCTCCTCGTCCCACCTTTCCAGCACTTCTTTGGGAAGCATTGGCCTACAATCATCGAATTCCAGGACACCCTCGCATTCCAACCCGGGGCAAGAAACAACGGTTATGCCATCTTGGATCTTTGTGGCAACATGTTTGATAATACAGTCAGAACAAAAAGAGTGAACGCATCCCTCGTTTCTGAACATCTGGTCGCCGTCTTTCCTCTCCACGCAAATGTCGCAGAAGCAATGCGATGATTCTCCGGCTTCGTTTGTTGCCTCCTCCTGCTCTGGGTTGGGGGTCGGATGAATTGCTTGGATTGTCGGTGATGACGAGGCCCCGGTGTTTGCCATTTGAGAAGTGATGAGGTCGCTCATCACACCCTCTTGGAACTGCAACCCTTCCGCATACTTGGCATCCGACACAGGCAAAATCTCTTCTTCTTCTTCATCAAAGAGTAACGAGAAGTAAAAATCATCCACAAAGATAAGATCAGAGGTTGATTCTTGTGCCATATTACAAACTTGTGTGTGAACGATCAGCCCCTTTCTCTCCACCAAGGAGAAATTCGTGTCTCGTCTAATATAGTGGAAGTGGCATTACTTTACCAGTGACGACTTAGCCGGAAAGTTGACAAAAACAACTTGGTGACGACTTGGCTGAGAAGTTCTAAGAGAGGGGAAAAACCAAAAAAAAAAAAAAAAACCCTTAACTGAGAAGATGTCGTCTCCAATTGGAAGTCTAATTTGGAAACTCCTTCATCAACCTTTTGGATTTGATAAAAAAAAAAAAAAAAAAAAATTCGATTTAACTTTACTGTTTCCGGGAAAAATAAGCACAAGAAAAAGAATGACTTGACTGCAGACCTGCGGTGAAGCTTTTATGCACGGCCATGGAACTAAGGGTGATGAAGGGTAAATTAGCGTTTTTTTTTTTTTTTTTTTTTTTTCTTAGTGCTATTTAAAAAATGATGTAACTTTTAAAATTTTCATTAGGTTTGTAATTAATTAATATTAAATTTTAATTAAATGATAATTTTAAAAGTCACATCATTATTAAAATGACACAAGAATGACTTCAAGAATCACTCAAATTAATGAAGAAGCTCATTCATTGGAGTATGGAGAGAAACAAAACAATTAATTAAGATGTAACATGTAACAATAAATGAGTTACACATTAGTTTGATAAGCCCCTCCTAGTAAAAAATTTGGTATTTCAACTATTTCTTTTTTAAAAATCTTAAAATCACAGTTTAGCATTTAAAATCATAATTATTAAAAGCACACCCCTTACTTGCAATTTGAAACAGCAATTTTTTTTATTTTTTTATTTTTATGTTTTTCAAATTACAATTTTTTAAAAGCATACTCCTAAATATATATTTTCTATGATTTAGTTTAAATTTGCTTTTAGTCAACAAAATTGCAATGCCAAATGACCTCTTAAAAGTACATATATTTTCAAACACAAAAATATTCAATACCCAAAAATCTTAAATGAAACATAGAATAAAGGATCTACCATTATACTTACATCACTCTTTGATGGAGATTAAAGTCTATAATCTTTGTCGTTTGGTGATAGAGAGATTTATTCAAACTTAAATAGAGAAAGAGATTTTTGGACATTTTTTTTAAAAAAAAAAATTTGTTCTCCTCTTTTTTTCTTTTTTTTTTGGTCTTATATTCTCTGTACAAAAATATTAACAAATAACCAAAAACACAAAACACTCTTAAATCAAACAAACACAGTTTTCACCTTCAATTATGTAACCCCAAAATACATATTCAAACCAAAAAAAAAAAACAGAACACATTAACAAAATTTAAATGGAATTATCTAAACTTGTCTAATAAGCTTAATAAGCCCTAACACAAAGTCCAACAGGAGAATTCCTAAACTTTATCCAACTCTAACCTCTTTTTCTTTATACTTTCTTTTTTGTTTTCCTTTTGATCCTACTTCCTTGGCCACTAGAGGAATCCTAGTGGGAAATGGGTATACACTTTCCTCGTAGTCTTCCTAATAAGTGACCGAAAGAAAAGGAAAAAGGAACTGAACTAGCAACCTAAGCCCTCTTTTGAATGAAAGACAGATTCCATTTGATTATTCATAGAAGAAAAGTTCAATTTTATCGTTAAGTGACTTGAAGAATGACTTCAATTAAAGATTATAAGATAGAAATCACACTTCTTTTTTTTGACATGTCCACCCAAGGGAAGGGGGAGGGGGATTCGAGATTTCCGCTTCATGAGGCGTAGTCCACAATTGATTGAGTTACCCTTCGAGAACAGAAATCACACTTTTATCTTATCATTATATCACTTTTTTTAGGTGATCGTGTCAATCAATTAATGGTTGATTGGCACTCTAATTAAATAAATGAATTTTCTTTGAGATAATATTAAAAACAACATTTTTATCTCATAACTATCATACAATGCTGACGTAGTAATTCTAACAAACCTTTTAATTTATTTTTTTTACAATGATTGATGTGAGATTTAGTGGGATTACTACTCATCATTATGGATTAATAGTTATGGAATAAAAATTTAATTTATAGCATTACTCTTTTATTTGAACCATAAGCTCCAAGAGAAATACTATACACGACATTTTTATCTCACTTTGCTCATGTGATAAGTTATTGTTTTTTTTTTTAAAAAAAAAAAAATGGTTGATTGACAATACCGTATCAACAAAGTGAAATGAAAATAAAATAAAAGTATTGTGTATAACATGTATAATGCTAGACATCCCAAAGAATTCTTCCCAAAATGCTTTCCAAATGATGTGGCAAGCATTTTTTTTTCCTTAAAAAATTTTCATTCTCTCACCTTTAAAAATATTTTAAGGAAAAATAGTGCTTATCACATCATTTGGGAAGAATCCTTAGGACACCTAGCAGCCCTCGTATAACATTACTTAAGCTCCAAATTTAGCAAGATAACATATGAACACTTACTCGAATTTGAATATGATAGCACTGTGATTTTTTAATCTTATTATTTGAATAATTAACTCTTTTAATTTCGCTCATATAAGTCTTTTAAAATCCATTAAATAATCTAATTTCTCTGTATCCCGGCCCTAAAATGAATTTCCTTTGGATGGTGAGTTTCAAGAATCCTTTTATTCTTCGTTTATTTACTGGTTGTTTTCGATAATTTTGGAATGTAATCTTTGAAATTGTTTGTAATTTTTGGGATGATCTGATATTGTTCCATATGGTGTTGCTTGTTGCTTGTTGTTTTACTTTTAATTTCAAGTTATTTTATACTATCCAACATGTGTGTTGCTCACTATAAGTAGCTAGCGTTTTTATATCGTAATGTTCATCAATACAGGTTATATATATATATATATATATATATATAAAAAAAAATTGATGGACATTGTCACATCGGCCAAATAAAATAGAGGTTAGCATAATATTTTTCATTTTCAAATTTTGAAAATGAAAAATAAGAAAGCTAAAAAGAAAATAATAATAATAAAGATAAGCAAATTTGAACACTTTACTCATACAAGCAGTAGGAGATACGACACGAATAAGCTAATTTCATTAATGCTGCTCAAGTCCTCATACATACATACCATAATAATGTCATGGGAAATAAACATCGATGATCGATCTTGATACATATTCAGAGACGGACACGTGGTGACAGGCGGTCTCCTAGCCTCCCCCTGTTTTAGAAATAACATCGACAACATGGGATAGCAAGCTAAGCTTACAAGGGTTCACTCATGTTACTATCAAACAACTCATGATGCTTCTCTCGTAATATAATCTTCAATTCATGTGATGGAGGCAATAGATCAATTGGTTAATTAATTGACTCAAATACTTGTCATTTAATCCCTCACGCAATCACCATCATGATCTGTAGACCATGATGCTCCACATCCATAGCAGAACTCGGATGCACACCTGCAACTCCACAATCAACAGGATCTTATTTGCATTCAATGTGACACAATATTACATTGTCAATCACATCCAAACAAATACTGGAAACAGGTTGCTTTGATCAAGGATTTTGTTCAGCCTGTTTAAATTCAATATTAGGGGGTTTAATTACCGAATCAATTCTGTCATCTAATTGGACAAAGTTCCCCTGAAATTTAGGCAAGAAATGAGAGAGAGGAGAATGCGAGGCTTGGGTGTTCGGGCAAGCGGCTCCCGCAACCCGAGAGCATGAGGCCTAATCACACTTTTTTTTTTTTGCCTGAATTTCAAAAAACTCAGACAAAAAAAATCTAAAAAATGACAATCCCAAGCCATCTTACTAGAGTAAAAGCCAAAATTAGCATGTGGGGGTGTCTATTTTAGATCCTACAACATAACCAATATGATTATAGAAGTTTCATGGATACTTCTACTACTTTAATTGTGTTAGTAAAGCGAACTGACCTGCAAATAATATGCAAACAACCTTGAGTCCTTTCCACGTAGAATTTGCAATTGGGGCACCTCTTCCATTTCTTCTCCCGAGCAATCTCCCTCAGCATGAGATCCTCTGTTTCTCTCTCATTCTCATTTATTCCCTGGAACTCTTCGCACTCAATCCCTGGATGCCAGGGGACACAACACTGCGCGCAGAAGAGTCGATGGCAGAATGGACACTCCGACTCCCTAATCATCACTTCTCTTTCTTCCTTGTCATTCACCAACACGCCTGAACAGTCCTTGAAAGGACAGTAAAACTTCATCTCAGACGCAATCAGCGCTCTGCATAGCTCCTCGTCCCACCTTTCCATCACGTCTTTGGGAAGCATTGGCCTGCAGGCATCGAGTTCCAGGACAACCTTGCATTCCAACCCGGGGCAAGAAACAATGGTCATGCCGAGTTGGATCTTTGTGGAAACATGTTTGCCAATGCAGTCAGAGCAAAAAGAGTGAAGGCAGCTGCCCTCGTTTCTGAACATCTGGTGGCCATCTTTCCTCTCCACACAAATGTCACAGAAGCTACTCGTACTCGATGAGGATGACTCTCCAGCTTCTGGGTTGGCGGTCGGAGGACTAATTGCTTGGGTTGTTGGCGATGATGAGGCCCCGGTGTTTGCCATTTGAGAAGTGATGATGTCGACCATTAGAGCCTCTTGGAGCTGCAACCCTTCGGCATACTTGGCATCCGACACTGACAAAATCTCATCTGCTTCTTCATCAAAGAATAATGAGAAGTAAAAATCATCCACAAACATGAGATCAGATGCTGATTCTTGTGCCATATTACAACTTGTGTGTGAACGATTAGCCCCTTATTCTCTCTACGAAGGAGAAAGTTTGTGTCTCCTCGTCATATAAATAGTGGAAGTGGGTGGCATTACTTTATTAACTTCGCTTATTAAATTCATCCACAAAAGAAAAAAGAAAAAAAACTTAGCTGAGAAGATGTCATCTCGGATTGGAAGGTCAAATATTTGGAAGTCCTTCATCAAGGGGTTTAACCTTTTGGATTTAACTTTACATACCCTTTAAAATCGAAATTCCTAAAATGAAATTTTGGTGCATTAACCTAATAATTCAATTGACCTAGCCTCACATTAATATTAGATGCATGAATTATTAAATTCGAAATTTAATAGATAATAGAGTTAATCATAGACATTAATTGGTAGATTAATTAATTTTCTTGTAAATCACATTTAATTTGCATGGCCGGCTATACCAAGGAATTTGGTTTAAAGAGCAAGTCTCTTCCCTTTTTCAATATGAAACCAACAGACAATATTTTTCTTCTTTTATTGCAACTGCTTCAACGTGAGTTAATTTGCTAATTAAGCACATTAATTAAAATTTTTGTTCATGCCTTTAATGCCATCAAGCCACATGCCCCGAAAAAGGATCATCTCCATTTCCTCCATTTAGTACATTTTGAAGGGTGGATCCTTTTCCACACGCCCCTTTCATTTTATTATACATTGAATGTTTTTTTTTTCTAAAAAAAAAATCATAGAATCAGAATGGGAAGCATAAAAGCCACATCGAATCCCTCTATATATGTATTTATTTCAATAATATATATAGCTTGTTCCTATTGGAAGATCGATGAAGCATAAAATCAAACGCCATTTTCAATTACAGTTGAGTAGTGGGTTTTAATTGAATCCTCCTCATCCTTAATTAGGTTGGTTTTAATTGAGTACCCATTTCATTTGTTTGGCTTGACTGGTTTTGAAATTAAGATCCTCTCCATTTTATTTGAATATGATAATATCTAATTAGTTCACTTTTTGAAAAGACAAAAAGACCCATATACTATAACTAACGAAATATTTTCCGGTTCATTTGAACTCGAGAGAATTCTATTAGCTGGTGTTGCCATTTTTGGAGACAACTCTTCAAAATCTAAATGGATTTTATCTAAACTTATCTAATAATTAAGCATATATAATAATTCCTAAGCCCCTACCTAAAAGTTCAACAGGAGAATTCCTAACTTTATCAAACCCAAACAAACCTCTTTTGCTTTATACTTTATTTTTTATTTTTTCCTTAGTTGCTAGGCCAATAGAGAAATCCGAGCTAGTGTGAATTACAAGGAAAACACTTTTCTCTTGTAGTCTTCCTAATTAACCGAAAGAAAAGGAAAAAAGGAATGGAACCAGCAACCCATGATCCCTCTTTTGAAAGAAAGAGAGATACCATTTGATTACTCAAGCTCCACATTCAGCACGATATAACATATGAAATTTTATATTTGGAGCTTATGATTAAAATTATTATTTTTTTTTTCTTTAAAGATAATTAAGCAAATTTGAACACTTTACTCATACAAAAACAGTAGGAGATATGACACGAATCCACTAATTGATTTCACTGATACTGCTCAAGTCCTCAAATGATCACTTTTGTGCATCGCAATTAAAAGACATACATATCATAATAATGTGATGCAAAATAAACATCTTGACACATATTCCTTTCCCACTACAAACATTTGCTATATATCAATACGAATATAATAATTTATAGACTAACATCCTCATTATGCTTTGTCCAGCTAGCCATTTAATCTCTCACGCAATGATCACCATGATTTCCAGTCCACGATCCTCCACATCCATAGCAAAACTGGAATTTACACCTGCAACCACAATCAACAGGCTAGGATCTTATTTGCATTCAATGTGACACATTATTGAAGTGATTTATCCTCAGTCTAAGCAAATATATACTTTGTGTTATGTACCAATCATATTTTGAAGATAATAGTAAAGCAAAGCGCTAGTTGAGAGTGAAAAGAAACATTTTTTTTTTTTCTCAACCTCCGCTAGCCTTTGCTTGGCTAGAGGTTTCTTTGGCTCTTCCCACCTCTTGGCTCTCGCGAAGTTTTATCCGACATTTTGTGCGACTTATCTAACCCAAAATCACAACCTCGGCGTCAAGGCTCCACCAATGCGTTAGTCTCCTTCTCCACCATGCTCTCCGCCTTCTCTTCTGTGTTGGTAGCCAGATTTGTCACGGTTTTGAGATCGTATTTCTTTAAATCTAGATCTATTCTCGTCCGATAGTTCCAGCCACCAACACACCACTCCACCGCTTCCATGGGCATTCCAGCTTCCTAGAGCCACAGACCGATTCACCGTCCGAGATTCACACGACGATCTCACACGCCTCCTTCCTCTACCTGCCTGCCTTCTAATGCATTTGATTTTGGATTATTTTATTGCTTTTATGTTTTTTACTTGGGTTCTCGTACCGAAATCTAGAGTGTTCTTTTATCTTAAAATCCTACTAATCTTATGGTGCTTTTTCCTCAACACCTTTCTTTGCTGGTACTTTGCATGAATTTGGGTAGGGTTAAAGCTATCCGTTTTTTTTATTTTGGTGTTTAATCCGCTTGTTGCTACCCATATTGAGAGGACCACACTGTAATTTTTTATTTTTTTTTTGTGGTCTGTTGTTAGGAAGTTAACCCCTTTCAGTGTTTTAATCCCTATAACATTTCCGTTATTTGCTTAGAAAAAGTAAAAAATAGTAAAGCAAACTGACCTGCAAGTCATGTGTAAACAACCTGCAGTCCTTTCAACAAAGTATTTGCAATTGGGACACCTCTTCCATTTCTTCTGATGAGCAAGCTCCCTCAGCATCAGATCCTCTCTTCCTCTCTCACTCTCGTTTAGTATCTGGAACTCTTGGCACTCTACCCCTGGATGCCAGGGGACTTGACACTGTGCGCAGAAGAGTCTATGGCAGAATGGACACTCCGACTCCGTAATCATCACTTCTCCTTCTCCAATATTATCATCCACCAACATCCCTGAACAGTCCTTGAAAGGACAGTAAAACACCATCTCAGACGCAAACAGCGCTCTGCATAGCTCCTCGTCCCACCTTTCCATCACGTCTTTGGGAAGCATTGGCCTGCAAGCATTGACTCGAAGGACACCCTGGCATTCCAACCACCCGGGGCAAGAAACATGGGTTATGCCGTCTTGGATCTTTGTGGCAACATGTTTGCCAATGCAGTCGGAACAAAATGTGTGAAGGCAGGTCTCGTTTATGAACATCTGGTGGCCATCTTTCCTCTCCATACAAATATCGCAGACGAAGAAGCCATAATATTGCGATGACTCTCCGGCTTCTTTTGTTGAGAAGCAAAAATCATCCGCAAACATGCGATGATCAGAGGCTGATTCTTTCATAGCCTCTTCCTTGTGATACTCGGCAAACTCATATAATGTGGTGTAAAAATCGTCAAACAAAATCTCTTCTTCTTCTTCTTCTTCATCAAAGAGTAACGAGAAGTAAAAATCATCCACAAACATAAGATCAGAGGTTGATTCTTGTGCCATATTACAAACTTGTGTGTGAACGATCAGCCCCTTATTCTCTCTACGTACCATGGAGAAATTCGTGTCTCCTCGTCATATATATAGTGGAAGTGGCATTACTTTACAACTGACGGCTTAGCCGAGAAGTTGACAAAAAAACACTTGGTGACGACTTGCCTGAGAAGTTCTAAGAGAGGGAAAAAAAAAAAGCCTTTTGAATTTAACTTTACCGTTTCAGGTAGGGGCACTACAAAAAAAACAATTTTTTTCTCATTGGAATTTTCTGCTGTGTCAGGGATGCTCCTGACGTGTGTTGAATGTCAGAGGCATAGGTGTCAGGAAATTTTTTTTCCTAATGTGTTACTGTTTAGCACGTTAGATTCTGACGTGTCAATTTTGGTACGTCAAAAAATTTCTAACGTGTTAAAGAATAACGTGTCAGGAAATTTAAAAATTAATTATTTTTTTTTTCCTGAATTTTTTTTTTCATTTAAAAAATATATTAATTTAATTTTTTTTTTTTTTTTGTAATTTATTGAGTGGTGCAGAGAAACGAATTTCTCTGCACCACTGGTGCAGTGAAGTGGTGCTAGAAACCCAACAAAGAGAAGATTTTAAAACTACGAAAAAATTTTCTTGTTTCTGCAAAAAAATTTTCCAAAATCTTTTCTCCTTTTTCTCACTTCTTTTCGATCTCCAATTTCAAAAACCCAAACTCATACTGAAAAATCTTCAAAAAATTAAAAACCCAAATAAAAAAAATAATCTGAAAAATCAAAAACCTAAATGTCAAACCCAACGAATCTTCAAAAACATAAAAAATCTTCTTCTCTTCTCTTCTCCTTTTTTTTTTTTTTTTGCTTCTCTTCTCCCTTCTTTTTCTTCTGCTTCTCTTCTTCTTCTCTTCTCCTTTTCTTTTTCTTCTCCTTCTTCTGCTTTATCTGCCGTGGAGAGAGAGAGAGGAGAGGAGAGAGAGAGTGTAGGGAAAATAAATGAGGGAAGAATAAAAAGAGGAAAAAATTAGGGAAAATAAGAAGAAGGAAAATTTAAAAAAAAAAAGCCCCTTTTTTTTTTTTTTTTTGACGCGCTATTTTTAGCACGTTAGAAAATTCAGATGTGCCAGTTGGACACGTCAGAATTTTTTGACGCGCCAATTTGGTGCGTCAGAAATTCAGAAAATTTTGACGCGCCATAATTTTTTGACGTGCTATTTCAACCCGTCGGAAAATTCTGACGTGCTATTTTTAGCATGTCATAAAATGATGACGTGGCAAAAATCATGTACTATTTGCCACATCGTGATTTTTTTTGTAGTAGGGTGAAATTTAAAACCGCCTAACCGCTATAACCGTTAACCGCTAACTGCCTAGGTGGTTGCGGTTAGCAGTTAGTGGGTTTTAGAAATCCACTAACCGCTACCTGCTAACTGCTTTTTTAAAAATATATATATAATAAATAACAATAAGTCGTGAGTTTATGAACTTTTTTTGGTTGATTGTGAGTTTACGAACTTGTTTGAGTTTATGTATAAGACTACAAGTGAAGTGATGATTTTGTTGTAATTTTATTTGTATATTATATGACGTGCAGATTTGTATAAGGTAGCCAACACGATTTTGGTATATAGCAATTTTTAATGCTAAAATGGCCATGAAAAGGGAAAAAAAATGTTTAAAATGAGCAAAAAAAATATTTAAAGTGAGCCCAAAACTAGTCCAAAAAAAAAAAAAAAAAGCCCAAAAAAGGGGTTAGAAAAAAGCGGTTATCCCAAAGCGGTTAACCGCTACCCAGTTAGTGGAAGCGGTTAGTAAAAATTACTAACCGCCTAGGCAGTTGCGGTTAGCGGTTTTAGCCACTAACCGCAACCGCTATTGCACCCCTAGTTTCAGAGAAAAAGAAGCATAAGAAAAAGAATGACTTGACTATGGACATGGGGTGAAGCTTTTTTACAATTCAAATGAAATGAAGAGGATCCTAAGTCATGGAATAAAAGGTCATGTCATGAAGTGTAAATTAGGGCTTGTTTTTTTTGGAAAATTTTATATAAACTCCTTAGGTCAACACGGCTTCATTAAAAACTCTTTAGGTGTTTTTTTTCAAAAATTTAGTCCATGGGTCAATCAAAACTATAATAAACTCCTTATTGTCAAATTTTTTTAACAACCGTTAGGACCACTCAAAACTCCCTGTTTTACTTGATTAAAATATTAATCATGTACCTGTGATTTTTTATATAAACTCCCCGTTAGGTCCACTCAAATCATGTACTATTTGCCACCCTTCAATTTTTTTATTTTTTTTTATTTTTAGATTTAATTTTTAAAATTAAATTAATAAAAATTTAATATTTTAATTAGGTAAAACGGAGAGTTTTGAGTGACCCTTACGACTATTAAAAATTTTTTACGGTAGGGAGTTTATTGTAGTTTCAATTGACCTAGGGACTAAATTTTCGAAAAAAAACACCTAAGGAGTTTTTAATGAAAACGAGTTGACCTAAGAAGTTTATATATAATTTTCCTCTCTTTTTTTTTTTTGGCCAGATATAAGGATTTAAAGATATTGATAAATTATTTTAATGCACTTTTTTATAACTTGCTAACACGTGTCAATATGTGATTGAAGTTACACATATGGACAGAGTTTTCCTCCAAACTGAGTTTGAGAAAATTTTCCAATCTATTCTATAAAAATGACATGTATTCTCTACATGTGAGAAGCACACGTGTTTTTTTTAATAACACTTTTTGAATAAATTTTTTTTCAACTTTTTCCTTGCAATTAAAAAAAATATGTGTTTCTCACATGTAGAGGACACATATTATTTTTATAAAATATATTGAATTTTTTTTTTCCAACCCAATTTTAAAAAAAAAAACTTTATCCGACACACGTATTCCTTTCCCAGTATAAACATTTCCTATCAATATTAAGACCAGCAACACAAAAGAGTTGATACTTGATAGTTGATGTATATATACATATTAATATAAGGATTTTACAATAGCATCCTCATTATGCTTTGCCTAGTCATTTATTCTCTCAAGCAATTACCATCGTGATCGTTAGTCCATGACGCTCCACATCCATAGCAAAACTGGAACGTACACCTGGAACCACAATCAACAAGATCTCATTTGCATTCAATGTGACACATTATATTGTCAGTCACATCAGATTTGAAAGAAGAAACAAATACTGTACGTAAAAAGCTTGGAACGGGTCAGGTTCAGGTTAGCTTTGAAGAATTTTGTTCAGCCTGTAGTGTGATCAATTTCAAGTTGGACTAGAAAGCCTGTGTTTCCGGTCCAAACTTGACAAAACCTGTTGTTTACATTCAATACTAAGGGTTTACTTGAATCATTCTATATGCATAGGAAGATGCTTGGATACTACAACTTTTACTATAAACTTAATTATCACATGGTTTGATGAAACGATTACGAGTGTATATGTTGGTTAAATTGATAAGTCAAATTTTTTTTTTTTAATCATTTCAATGAACGGCCGTAGAACTTGTAATAAAAGTTGCATTTCCCCGAACACCACTGAAAACCATTGCAGCTCATATTTTGGCCTCTCAAGTGCTATGAACCCAGACCACAAATATGGGCTAATTGGACAAGGCGCTGCCCCCCTAATCTCTGAAATTCAGTAAGGGAATGAGAAAGGGGAGTATAGGGCCTAGAGTGCTCGAATAAGTGAAATCCGCATTTCAGGAGGCCAGGGACTTGCCTGAGCACCCTGGACCCTGCACCTTCTCTTCATTTTTTGATCAAATTTCCTGCAATTCGAGCAGGAAATTCTAATGAAAATCTCAATGCACCCCCCCCTAGCTATCTGGCTAGAATAGAAGCCAAAAGTAGTATGTGAGCACGTCTGTTATAGATCCTATAACATAACCAACATGAATATAGATCCTATAAAAAAAAAAATCATAGAAAGAATGGGAAGCATAAAAGCCACATCCGAATCCCTCTATATATGCATTTATTTCAATAACATATATAGCTTGTTCTTATTGGAAGATCGATGAAGCATAAAATCAAACGCCATTTTCAATTACATTTGAGTAGTGAGTTTTAATTGAATCCTCCTCATCCTTAATTAGGTTGGTTTTAATTGAGTACCCATTTCATTTGTTTGGCTTGACTAGTTTTGGAATTAGATCGTCTCCATTTCTGTTAGTTGATCTTGCTATTTTTCAAGACAACTCTTCAAAATCTAAATAGATTTATCTAAACTAATCTAGTAATTAAGCTTATATAATAATCCCTAAGGCCCCTACCTCAAAGTTCAACAGGAGAATTCCTAACTTTATCAAACCCAAACAAACCTTTGCTTTATACTTTTTTATGTTTTTTCCTTAGCAGCTAGGCCAATAGAGAAATCCGAGCTAGTGTGAATTATAAGGAAAACACTTTTCTCTCGTAGTCTTCCTGATTGACCGAAAGAAAAGGAAAAAGGAATGGAACTAGCAACCCATGATCCCTCTTTTGAAAGAAAGAGAGATGCCATTTGATTACTCAAGCTCCACATTTAGCATGACAACAAATGAAATTTTATATTTGGATTAATTGATCTTAATTAATGATTTTGCTTAAAATTCTTTAAATTTATGTCTTTCCTTCTATAAAATAGCAAGAAGCGCAGTCTAAATCTCGCATTGAGAAAAAAAAAAAAATTAATTAATTAAACCCACATAGAGTAGTAAGATTAGAAATACATTCACAAGTGCTAAGTCCCGCATTAATTTAATAGCGAGATTATTTTTATAGGTAATTATAAGAAATTCAAATTGCAACTTGATTATTCTTTTTCAAGTGATAATGTAGATGTGACTAGCACTTCTTTTGTGTCCTTACAACTTATACATTTCATGTTTCATTTCACGAATCTGCTAATTTCACTGATGCTGCTCAAGTCCTCAATTCCACCACCACTTTTTTTTTTTTTCTCTCTCTCTCTCTCTCTCTCTCTCTCTCTCTAAATGAATAAGGAAGAGAGGATTACAGGGGAATTCCACCACCACTTCAATAGATATACAAAACACAATGTCTTGCAAAATAAACATCCTGACACGTATTCCTTTCCCAGTATAAACATTTCCTATCAATATTAAGATCAGCAGCACAAAAGAGTTGATATATATATATATAAGGATTTTACAATAGCATCTTCATTATGCTTTGCCTAGTCATTTATTCTCTCAAGCAATTATCATCATGATCGTTAGTCCATGATGCTCCACATCCATAGCAAAACTGGAATGTACACCTGGAACCACAATCAACAAGATCTCATTTGCATTCAATGTGACACATTATATTGTCATTTGTCAGTCATATCAGCTTTAAAAGAAGAAACAAATACTGGAAAAAGCTTGGAACAGGTCAGGTTCAGGTTGGCTTTGAAGGATTTTGGTCAGCCTCAGTGTGATCAATTTCAAGTTGGACTAGAAAGCCTGTGTTTCCGGTCCAAACTTGACAAAGCCTGTTGTTTACATTCAATATTAAGGGTTTACTTGAATCATTCTATATGCATAGGAAGATGCTTGGCTACTACAACTTTAACTATAAACTTAATTATCACATGGTTTGATGAAACAATTACGAGTATATGTTGACACCGCTAACTAATTAAATTGATAAGTCAATTTTTTTTTTTTTTTAATCATTTCAATGAATGGCCATTGAACTTGAAATAAAAGTTGCAATTCTCCTAACACCACTGAAAACCATTGCAGCTCAAATTTTGGCCTCTCAAGTGCTATGAACCCAGACCACAAATATGGGCTAATTGGACAAGGCGCCGTCCCCCTAATCTCTGAAATTCAGTAAGGGAATGCGAGATGGGAGTATAGGGCCTAGAGTGCTCGAATAAGTGAAATTCGCATTTCAGGCAGCCAGGGACTTGCCTGAGCACCCTAGACCCTGCACCCTCCCTCTCTTCATTTTTTGATCAAATTTCTTGAAATTCGAGCAGGAAATTCTAATGAAAATCTCAATACATCCCCCCTAGCTATCTGGCTAGAATAGAAGCCAAAATTAGTATGTGAGAGCGTCTGTTATAGATCCTATAACATAACCAACATGATTATAGATTTCTCCTGGATAATTATTCTACTTATATAAGTAATTAAGGGTCAGTCTAAGCAAATGCTTTGTGTTATATGCAAATCATGTTTTGAAGGATAATAGTAAAGCAAACTGACCTGCAAGTCATATGTAAACAACCTTCAGTCCTTTCCACATAGTACTTGCAATTGGAACACCTTCTCCATTTCTTCTCCTGAGCAAGTTCCCTCATCATGAGATCCTCTCTTCCTCTCTCACTCTCATTTAATCTCTGGAACTCTTCGCACTCTACCCCAGGATGCCAGGGGACATAACACTGCGCGCAGAAGAGTCTATGGCAGAATGGACACTCTGACTCCCTAATGACTTCTCCTTCGTTATCATTCACCAACATGGCTGAACAGTCCTTGAAAGGACAGTAAAACATCATCTCAGACGCAATCAGCGCTGTGCATAGCACCTCGTCCCACCTTTCCAGCACGTCTTTGGAAAGCATTGGCCTGCAAGCATCGAGTTCTAGGACACCCTTGCATTCCAATCCAGGGCAAGAAACAACGGTTATGCCATCTTGGATCTTTGTGGCAACATGTTTGCTAATGCAGTCAGAACAAAAAGAATGAACACAGCTCTCGTTTCTGAACATCTGATCACTATCTTTCCTCTCCAAACAAATGTTACAGAAGCTATGTGATGATTCTCCAGCTTCTTTTGTTGCCTCCTCTGGCTCTAGGTTGTGGATTAGAGGACTTGCTTGGATTGGTGGTGATGATGATGAGGATGATGAGGCCCCGTTGTTTGCCATTTGAGAAGTGATCAGGGAGCCCATAAGAGCCTCTTGGAACTGCAACCCTTCCGCATACTTGGCATCCGACACTGGCAAAATGTCCTCTTCTTTTTCTATTTTTCTTCTTTTTTTTGGATGAATAATCTCCTCTTCTTTTTCATCAAAGAGTAATGAGAAGTAAAAATCATCCACATACATAAGATCAGAGGCTGATTCTTGTGCCATATTACAACTTCCGTATAAACAATCAGCCCCTAATTCTCTCTACGAAGAAGAAAGTCTGTGTCTCGTCCAATATAGTAGAAATGGCATTACTTTACAAGTGACAACTGCTGAGAAGTCGCTAAGAAAAGGAAAAAAAAAAAAAAAAAAAAAAAATACTGAGCTGAGAAGATGTCACGCCCAAGTCCAAAGCAAGACATGACGCCTAATAAATATGATATTAAACCTACTTAAAACATTTCTATAAAATTCCATTTCATCAAAAGCAACTAAGTATACCACCCAAATTACTTCTAAAACATCAATTAGAGCTCTACAAATAATTCGATAAACATTAATAACAAAACACACCTTCTCATTATCCAAAACTGTCAAATACAATAAATCAGAAATCCCAATTCATCTCTAAGATATACTCCCCCAGCAGCAGCACAATCTGGGTCCAATTTATTTAGAAACTACAAACTCCAAGTCTCAAATTCCAACATAACAAATAACTAACATTACGACATACTTATTGAAACCTCTACTAACATTCACTCCAACAAATAGAGTACCTAATGAAGAATATCAAACGATTAATTATGCAAAGCAAAATCTGATATATAACAATTGTATTTGCCCAAACATGTGCTGTTTAAACAAAACCTTCAAAGTTCAAACCATGGATTACTCCAATCAACAACCATACCAATTTTGAAAAAAACAACTCCCTCAAACTCCAACATAACCCAAGTAAAATCATACATAAGAAGATTCAATTTCTGTAAAAACATCAACTTCTCAACATTAAAATTCCCAATTCTCATGTTGGGACTTTCGTTTCGGCTCCCAAAAGACACCAAACAATGAATCCTCATCTACGTTATATTAGAGAATAAGAAAGCCCACACATTAAAAATGGAGAAATCTTAACTTGATTTTCGGTGGGTCCTGCTGAAGTGTGTGAGAGAAGAATTTGACGAGAATGTCTCCTAAGGAAGGTAGTTTGCTCTCGATGGCTGCTGTTTATAATCTTCAATGGAAGCCTAAACGTAGGAGAAAGCGTAAATGAGTGAGCTTCTTTTACAAGGAAGAGGAAGACTTACAGACACCAAAATAGGGAAGTTAACTGAACAACGGAGATGTAGAGGGAGAGTTCTGGCCTTCGGTTTACCCAATAACTCCAATATTTTAAAAAGAAACAGATCGCTTTCGGTGAGCGAAATTAAAAAAAAAAAAAAAAAAAAAAAAAGGAAAAAGGATGACTTCATATAACAACCCACGTAAAAAAATATATATATATATATATAAAATTTTTAAAATTGACTTTTAAAAATCTTTGATGTGATATGGCTTTTAAAATTTTTAATATGATAAAATTAAATTTTTTTTTTTAATATGTCCACACAAGAGGATTAAGGAGATTCGAACTAATGACCTCTACTTTATAAGGTATAGTCTTCAGCCGATTGAGCTACCCCCTAAAGACTAATAAAATTTAATAACGGTCTAAGTCTCTATGCATCCAAAGTCTGTTTTTTGTTTGGTTGCAAAATGAGAAATATTACGCCTCATAAATTTTTTTTTCCAAATTTTGCTCAATTTATTATTTTAAAAAAAAAATGTGTCACAAACACATTATTTAAGAAAAAAAAATTTGGGGAGGGTAACATTTTTCTTGCAAAATTACCATTTAAATTTTTCTAGAATGTAAGGGAAGAAGAATTGGTAAGGTATTTTTTTGTCATTTCCAGATGAGAGAGATGTGAGATTTTGAAGTGAGTTGTCAAGCTCAAGCTGGGGCTGGACGACGGTGTGGGTGGCAGAGAGTGACGCACTATGAAGACAGGGAAGGAGGACCTTCCTCCATTGGAAGAAGGTAAGTTGTTTCTCAAGCTTTTCTTTATAATTATGTTAGAGCATCTCCAGCAGTGTAATTAAAAAAAATATATTAGCTATATCTAATTATTTTTGTCATTTTTTTTTTCCAACAAAATAGCTTTATATTAGCTATTATACCTTAACTGCCATAGTGAATAGCTTCATATTGCTATTCACTATAAGCATACTAGATTGTTGAATATAATATTATTTTCACATCATTTTTTCTCTCCCTCCCTCAACGTTTCTCTCTCTTCTCTCCCTCCCTCAACGTTTCTCTCTTCTCTCTTCTCTCTTCTCTATTTATGAATTTATAATACAAGTTCAAGTCTTTTGAATCACTAAAAACACCACAAAAAAAAAAAAAAAAAAAATTGAATAGCATGCATATATTTGACAAAATAAAAATGAAAAAATAAAAATAACATATAGGTATGCTGCGTGAATCAATTTTATTGCAATTTACAAGATGATGCAAAAACGGTCGCAAATTAAAAAAAATAAAAGAAAAGATTAAAAAATAATATTTAATAAAATAAAGAATGAAATAAAGAATATGTTGGAGTTGATATTAAAAAATAAGTAGCTAAAATAAAGAATTGTACTATTTGACTATGTAGAATACCTCTTACTGCTGGAGATGCTCTTATACCCAATGATTATTAAATACAAAAATCATGCTAATTGGTAGTATTTTGCTTGGATGATTTTTGGGTTGAGTTTTGTGGGTGTTCGGTGTGTGTGTGGTTTTCTTTTATTCTTTTTTTTTTTTTTTATGGATTTTGTGTGATATGAATCATAAGTGAGTTTGGTATGTGATAACTTTTCAGTGGCTTTGCTATGTTTGATTTTGGGTATTTCCTTCTTGTGAAGGGTTGTTTGGCTGATTGAATGGATTTCGAGTTATTGTTAGTTTTTCTGATTGTGTGGTTGACCGATTGATAATTGTGTGTTACATATTTTTAGTTAAGGCGTTGGGAGCAGGGAGAGGGAAAAAGAGTTAAAAGAGAAAAGATGTGAAGAGGAATAATTTGTCTTCTCTTTCTCTCTGTATTTTACTCAGTTTTCTTCAATTGTTAACAAAGTTAAATTCGGTCTATAATATTCTTCTCTTACAGTAATCCTTGAACTTGGGGTTGGGGGTATCACATTCACATAGAAAAAGACTAGGAGGAGATAAAAGGACCGGATGAGTTTTCCTGTGCTGAGGCCTGAGAGAAATCAAAAGGGAAGAGATAAAAAGATAATGAGGGAGAGAAGTTTGCTGCTTGAAGGAACTTAGTGGAAAATAAAGGCAAAGCAGAAAGTAAGGGGGAGAGAGAGAAAAGAGTGGGGTGATGGGTGTAAAGGTAAAAATAAAGAAAGAATGAGAAGAAGAAAAAAAAAAAATTAATATTTGTATGCTATTTAATATTATCTTGTCACTTTCTTGTCCTTCATCATCTTTTATTTTTTAAAATTAATTATTAAATTTGTAGGCTGATAGTGTCCCATATCCGACGAGAATGGTAGGCCGATCCCACCACATGTGTTAAAAAATTATCAACGTCAAACCACGTAGACCGATGGCACCGAAGAAGGAGGTTAGTGTAAAAAATTCTATTTAAGGTATGTCTTATATGTCATATGTTATTTAATGTGATTTAAATCACAATTATGGGTGTTCAGTAATATATTTTAAATAAATAAATAAATAATTTGTGGAATCAAATAAATTAAAATTTATTTTATTATGATTTTTATTACTTGATGTGAGAAATAAATAAAATAATAATTCTGATTAATAACCTATCTATAAATAAAGACTATGTTACTATGTATACCATTAAGATGTCACTTTCTTTGTTTCAAGTTTATGTTGCTTAAAAAATTATTCCGTTGAATTCTGAATCCTTTTTGCTGCCTACTTTAACATAAGAAATGTTTTATATGCCAACAAACCTAATTGACCCGTCAAATGGACTCCGCATCTTGGACCACTTCCACTAAATCTAACGCCTAAAAAACCATCCTCATTCAGCAAGCAAAATGAGTCCAAGGCACCCTTCTCCACACATTCTTCTTGAGCCCAAAAAAAAAAAAAAAAACGTTTTAAATGTTTTTTAAGTGAGTAATTGAAAATAGCCTTTAAAAAATTAAAAAAAAAAAACTTTAATATAAAAAATTGGACATAAACATCGTAAATTTGTAAGGTAAAATGTTAAGCCTGATTATCTTATATAAACCATTTTAGGTTGACGTAATTATTTATAGTTAAACGTGGTCCAAGGGCCGCGGCTACCAAATCCGGAAATATATGGGCCGGAAAGTGGGCTTATGACTTTTTCATGGGCTTTAGACTATTGGGATGGGCTTAAACCCAAAATAAAAAATAAAAAATTGAAGCGGCTGGCCCGCTGGGGGTAGGTGAAGAAGACACTGGTCTTGGCAGCCATCGAAGTTGTCCGTCATGTCGTGGTAGGTAAAACCTGTATTAGAAAAGTAGCACACCACGTAAGGTTGACCCCACCACCCCACCATCCAAACCCATCTCACCAACCCAACCAAATACACTCTCCTCCTTCACCAACCACTGTGCGTACGTTTCATGGCTCCTTCCCTTTCGCCCTCCAAACAATACCAAAATCCCCGATATGTCCCTCCACCAACCACCGCCCTTACCTCCTTAACTACTTTTATACGATCAACGTTTCCCTCAGCTCCATCTCACCAACAAAGCCAAACATTTCCCCTGCCTTCTCTTTGTGCGGCCAGCATCTCCTCACTCAGCTCCTAACATGGCTATCCAAGCGAAGCAGGAAGAATTCATTTTCCGGTCCAAACTTCCCGACATTTACATTCCCAAACATCTCCCCATTCACTCCTATTGCTTTGAGAACATATCCAAGGTCGGTTCCCGCCCGTGTCTGATAAACGGTTCGACCGGCGAGGTATACACGTACTATGATGTCGAGCTCACATCGCGAAAGGTCGCCTCCGGCCTTAGCAAGCTCGGAATTCGGAAGGGAGATGTCGTCATGCTTTTGCTACCCAACTCGCCGGAATTCGCGTTCGTGTTCCTCGGCGCTTCTTATTTAGGTGCCATGACGACTGCTGCCAACCCTTTCTTCACCGCCTCCGAGGTCGCAAAGCAAGGGAAATCTTCAAAAGCAAAGATCGTTGTCACTCAAGCTTGTTACTACGACAAAGTGAAGGACTACGCGCATGAAAACGGCGTTAAGATCATCTGCATCGACTCGCCGCCGAAAGACTGCTTGCATTTCTCGGAGCTTACTAAGGCCGACGAAAACGACATCCCGGAGGTGGATATCAGCCCAGACGACGTTGTGGCGCTGCCGTACTCGTCGGGGACGACCGGGTTGCCGAAAGGGGTGATGTTAACGCACAAAGGGCTGGTGACAAGCGTGGCTCAACAGGTGGACGGAGAGAACCCAAACCTCTATTTTCACAGCGAGGACGTGATACTGTGCGTTTTGCCGCTGTTTCACATTTACTCTCTCAACTCCGTCTTCCTCTGCGGGCTGCGAGCTGGCGCTGCTATTCTGATCGTGCCCAAGTTTGAGATCGTTTCCTTGTTGGAGCTGATACAGAAATATAAGGTTAGCGTCATGCCCATTGTGCCGCCTATTGTGCTGACGATAACCAAGTTCCCGGATCTCGATAAGTACGATCTGTCGTCGATAAAGATGCTCAAGTCCGGCGGTGCGCCGCTGGGGAAGGAGACTGAAGAAATTGTGAAAGCCAAGTTTCCCAATGCTCTGTTTGGTCAGGTATGGATTTCCTCCCATCTTCCCCCCCTCTTCATCTTATTTTGACGTCATCCATCTTTAATAAATCTAAAGACATCTCAAATTTATGTCTTTTTTTTAAGACATCTCAAGTTATTAATCCCCTTCCCTAAAAAAGAATGTGTTTAAAGATTTATTTTGGGTCCCATATATTGGAATTAAAACACGAATCTCTTGTTTATAAATATTGAATCATTTTTAACATAAAACAAATATTAAAAAATATATATATATTTTAGAAAATGTTTTTAAATCAAATCAAAAACATGTAAATTCTCTCCGAGGATACATTAGATTCATGGCCATTGCTTTTATTTGGTGGGGTTTTTCTTGGCCTTACTCTAGTGGATCACAATTTCTTGAATCAGCTACCGTGGGGTCCATTTCTACCTCATTATTACCAAAATTTGACAGACTTTTATTTTTCTTTGTCAATTGTGGCGGGTACTTAGTAGTAACAAAAAAAAAAACAAAAGTCAAAGTTAGGTCATGGGTGTCCTAATAAGAAGAAGTACATATGGACAATACTTGATTACGCGTAAAGTCTAAGCTAAGAAATCTGACGTGTTTGGCTCTTTGCCATTTGCTTCTCAATCTCATCTGAGGTTTTTCTTTTCACTATTTCTTTACATTTTTCTTTTCTAAATCTAATTAAAGTCTTTCACTGAAAAGGTAAAAATTGTGAATTAACTGCCTTTTGATGGTGAAGAATTATAAGTTAATGAGGATAACCCCACTAGCTAGCCAATAATAATATAGGCTAGAACTGATAGAGATGGATAGAGTTTAGTTAGTGCATTATTCAATGCTTTACGTGGAGATAATGTCTTGAATTTATAGTCAATTTAATTATTTAATTAATATTATTTTTTAATTTTTTTCTTTTTTCTTTTGTGCTTGTATGAATACAGGGATACGGAATGACAGAGGCCGGTCCAGTTTTGGCCATGTGCTTGGCATTTGCCAAGGAACCATTGGCAGTGAAATCGGGAGCATGTGGCACTGTTGTGAGGAATGCAGAAATGAAGATTGTCGACCCTGATACTGGTGCCTCTTTGCCCCGCAACCAATCAGGAGAGATATGCATTAGAGGAGACCAGATCATGAAAGGTACTCAATTTATTAAATTGACATGATCTTGTAATTCTCACCTTCATTGTCAATAACATATTTGTTTTAGTATTATTATAAACAAAATTATAACTAGCCTTCTTGTTGTTGATGATCAGGTTACATTAATGATCCGGAAGCCACGGCAGGAACCATAGACAAAGAGGGCTGGTTACACACGGGCGATATTGGTTACATTGACGATGATGACGAGCTCTTCATCGTTGATCGGTTGAAGGAGCTGATCAAATACAAAGGCTTTCAGGTGGCCCCTGCCGAGCTTGAGGCCTTGCTGCTCACCCATCCTAGCATTTCTGATGCCGCCGTCGTCCCGTAAGTTAATTTAATTATTCACATCATAATCACGTTTCAATAAATTTATAAGTATTTTATGTTTTAATTGTTTGTTACTATATATTTTTGTTTGAAAAAGATAAAACAACAGACAAAAATTGTTGTGGGTTCTACACTAAATCAACACTGACATCAATAATGTTGCCATTTTTAGATTGAAGGACGAGTTAGCTGGAGAGGTTCCCGTTGCATTTGTGGTGAGATCAAACGGGTCACAAATCACAGAGGATGAAATTAAGCAGTTTGTTTCTAAACAGGTGACTTTTTTTTTTTTTAACTCGATGTATTAAATTGATATTTATTATTAAAATATACGAATTTTAATAGAATTAATGGGGCATCTCACATAATTATATAATCTCTTTTGAATCGGTGTAGGTGGTGTTCTACAAAAGAATAAGCCGCGTATTTTTCGTCGATGCGGTTCCCAAGTCACCTTCCGGGAAGATCTTACGCAAGGATTTGAGGGCAAAACTGGCTGCCGGCTTTTGAAAATAAATATCCCACATCGAAGAAGAATGAATGCTATTGCCTATTGGACGTTGCAGCCACGACTTTCCTCAATTATTGTGTATTTTGAAAAAGAAAGCCTGTATAAAGGATTTGACACCTTTTATGTCATGCCAAATTTATATTCTTTCCTTTTTCTTTACCGTGTTTGCAATTGAGACAATGGGGCCAAATCCTACAATCATGGCTTGTTGGAAACTTATATCATCAATTATAAGTTTTTATTTTTATTTATTCATGTTACCTTTTCCTTTTTTTTTTTTTTTTTTTCTATTTTTTTGACATGTCCGCACAAGAGGGGGGAGGGGAATTCGAACTAGTGACCTCCACTTCATTAAGTGTGGTCCCAGCCGATTGAGCTACCTCTTGGGGACTTACCTTTTCCTTTTTGATGATAAAAGGAGTTCCTACTATTAAATTGGAGTCAAATTACTTCACAATTACCTACAAATAATGGCTTTATATTTTATGCCTCTTAACTTTTTTAATTTTTTTTTTTAATGAATATTATAAATATTCATAATCTCAAAAGATTGGTCAAAAGATCACACAAGAAGGGGTAAGTTGTTCCCTTCGTACAATATCATCTACACTTGGTAAGGCATCTCCCAACCAAGTAGACATAGTGACATGGGTAGTAGTCAATTTTACAAGGATATGCGCCGCATTATTAGCGTCCCTCATTACATGCTTGAAACTGGCGTTTTCCAAGGAAATCAGCTCGTTCTGTATACATTCTATGAATTGCCCATAACTGTTAAGACACGACTCTGCTGAAACAATAGATACTAGATTGTGGGTCACTCAATTCTTTAATTCACCAGGCATAGTTGTATTTTTACAAATTTATGTGATATAGCAAACATTTTACATCACATAATACGTTAGCCGTTTTGGGTTAATGAAAATGTATCCCCATACAGGGCCAACTGGAACCCAACGCAATTGAGGCCTTAGCAGCGTGTCATGCGGTTCGATTCAGCAAAGAAATTGGAGTTTCCCATCTCATCTTGGAGGGAGATGCCATGAATGTGGTTACAGCCGTAAATGCAAAGGAAGTCTCAATGTTCAAACATGGTCAGCTCATAGAGGATTTGAAACAGACTTTAAGGCTTTTTTCTAACTGGGAATGTCGTCATGTTAGTCGAAAGCTCAACAAAGCTGCTCATGGCTTGGCCCAAGAGGCTTGTAAACAGCTCATTGGAAAGTCTTGGAATAATTCTATTCCGGGAATTATCCGTGATATTGTTTTGATGGAACAAAATGTTTCCGTCTGATTTTTTCATGATCAATGAGAATTAGCATCAGAATTTATTAAAAAAAAAAAAAAGAAAAGGGTAAGAGTATTAAAAGGGGATGGTTGAATAAGTTTCTCACATTATAACTTTCAAAAATTTGGGGTGCCATTGCAAATAAGGTAATTCATCATAGAGTAAAATGATTTTCCCTTGAAGCTTTTTTATAGTTTTGATGAACCAATCAAGTGAAATCGCATGATTCCTTATTGCTGTGACATCATTATGGAGTAGATTGAATTGATACATTTTAGATAAGGATTCGAGGGGAAAAAAAAGGTATGACGGAAGATTGAGTGCAGATAAAGTATCAAATTGATGATGATGGAATATCAGTTGACTGGTTGGTGAAACTACTTGGTATAACTTTCTAGAAATGAGGGAGATAACATGTAATTATGTCTAATTATGTTTGATTAGCAATACCATATTAACAAAATAAGATAATAATATAGTGTATATAGTTTCATGATCAGCATTGTTCAATTGAAATAAACAACCTAAATAAAATATATTGCACCCAATATAAAGTTGGGGTCGATGAACCACTTAAATCGGGTAATTCTATAAGTCAATTTTGTGTCACTCTAAAAATGAGGTAGCCTTTAAAATTACTATTTCATCAAAATTAAATAATGATTAATTACAAATCTAATTGTGATTTTAAAAGTCACATCATTCTTGAAGAGACACAAGAGAGACTTATAGCATTACTCAACTTAAAGCACATACAGTAACATAGTCATCTAAGCTACTCTTTTTTTAAAAAAATAAAAATAAAATTTACTGTCACAATCTACGCCTTCCATTTAAAATGAAGGGCAGAATCTCGATCCTTTTTATCTTTGGAAATGGATTATGGAAGATGATAATAATATCAACATCCCTTTGTGACGTGGCATGTAGGAAGCATGTCAAATTGTCAACGACGTTGTAGGTATCGAGAACGACATGTAGGGTATTCCGCAATGGACCACGCACGCACCACGCACATGCATGGGGGTCAGCCATCTCGGACCCCCCATTAGCCCACGGGTTCAATGCGGAGGTAGGACCCTTTCGACGCAACACTGCATCAACACGTCGGATTGGGCTAAAAGCATGTTTAGAATTGCATTTAAAGTGTTTTTGGGCAAAAGTTTCATTTTTAAGTTTTTGCTAAAATTACTTTTTGGCCATTTTTAGGCTTTTTGGACCATTAAAAGTGCTTTTAATTTTTTTTACCAAACGAGTATTTTTTTCTTCAATTGAGTGTTAAAGCACTTTCAAGCCTCTCAGATGCAATCCCAAACAAGCTCTAAGCCACGTACGTGTGACCCTCCTCACCGCATTTCAAAAACTTGACCTTTTTCTTGCCTCTGCCCAATAAATTTTACCTCTTTCTAATTTCAAAATTAATTTCTATAAATCTTCTTATAACAATTGTAAATGCTCCAGCTTTTCCAAACAAGGTTGAATCTAAATACAAATGTTAAAAACTACATTTTTATGAAAATGTATGTACTCTAATGACCTGTCTAAATGAGTCTGAATGATCCAATAATATAATTAAATGAAGAAAAAAAATGTTTTTATTTTAAAAACTTACTATGGAGTGTACGTGGACTATATTTTTAATAATATATGTTATATTAAAATAAATTGATTTCATCATAATAGTCATCTGCTAGCAAAATCATGGGCTGAAACACCATTACCTTCTTTCTATAGGTTATGATTGTTGATATATAGATCATTAAAGTTATCTTAAAGTTTAAGCTTATAGAAAATAATAAATTTAATTATACAATTAATAATGTTTAATTGAAATAAGGGTAAATCAAGACTTCTACTATGATATCAAATTAAACATTACTTATTTAAAAAATTTAAGCTAATAAAAAAAAAGTAAATTTAATTATTAAATTAATACTTGAATATAGACTTACGTGAACACGCTTAACCAAAAAATATCTATATATTGATGCGTTTGTCCCGGGTGACTTAAATCCTAGGAAGAAATGTGCCTAATGAATTGAACAGCTGGTTATCCAGCACAACCGAATATGACATATTGCATGAAAGATTGTGCTATTTGGCATACCTCAATCCTAATTTATTATATTTGACTAATGTTGCAGTGTTCATTGTCCACTACATCGGCCCTTGTTTAAAAAAAGAAAGAAAAAATAGACATTGTCGCATTATCTTAGTGAGATTGAGGTGGGATGGAGGCATGCCAAATAGAATTTGTCATGCATAAATTATATGTCGTTAAATTTCAAATAACCTTTCAAAAAACCAAAAAAAAAATATTGTGGAGGACTCAATTGAGACAAATAGCCTTTCAAATGAACTAGCGTTTGGATCCATTTGATTTTGGACTTTTGGGCTCTCTATCCTCTATTATTATATAGATGTGATCGGAATCGAATATAATTAATGAGAGCACAAGGTTTAAATTCCCACATCCCACAAGGTTTACTTATTAAAAAAAAAAATGTTTTGAAAAATAAAAATTAAGTAAATATTAAAAGAACCAAAGGATATCATACATTATTAAGCTAAAGGAGATGCATAGCTTGTTTGGAATTGAATTTAAAAAATAGAATTTTTAAATTAAAAAAAGATTTTTGACAAAAAATTTATTTTTAAACTTTTATCAAAAATGTATTTTAACTATTTTTAAA
The DNA here is from genome assembly GCF_965113065.1 of Corylus avellana. Classification (NCBI taxonomy): domain Eukaryota; kingdom Viridiplantae; phylum Streptophyta; class Magnoliopsida; order Fagales; family Betulaceae; genus Corylus; species Corylus avellana. The sequence goes on from NC_142495.1 coordinate 2,015,650, forward strand.
ATAAATAAAAAATACTTTTTTAATTTTTTTTTAAAAACATGTTAACTTTTATTTGGCACGATTTTTTAAGTACTAAAATTATTTTTTAAGCTATGTCCGTAGAGTCCCAGACGTCACGATAGGCCTTTTGTTTCTCCTTAATTTACACAATTAATGCATATATGGTCCATTCACCACTGTCCTTATTCAACCCTTCTTACTTCAGCTGATTGGTTGACCCATTCGTGCAAATAAGACTAGTCACACATGATTTTGCCAAATGTCACTACGTGCGTGATTAACTCATAATTAAGACTTTAGAATTTTACTTCCACTAAAAGTTACTTGACCCACCATCACCGGGTCCAGTAATGCTATACATCATATTTTTTTAATATATTTTTATTTTATTTTGTTGAGTAAAGTGAAATTCAAGTGTAATATATAATATTTCTCTTCTTTTTTTAATCCAAACTCCAATTGAAGCATGCTTTTAAGTATCAAAGAATAATGTTAGAAACTATAAACTATTTGTAATGTTGACATGTCAATTCCAACTCACCCTAATATCAGTCATTATTTTTTTAAAATAAAAAAAGCGGTCGCATTACTAAGTAAGCATTGAAATATCCAATTCTCCTTGGAACTTTTTTTTTAAGCAATGGCAGATCTAAGAGCTAGCATGGTCACATTCGCCTAATAAAGTGGGAGTAAGACAAAATGTTAGTATTTAACATATAACTCTACTCTTAACCAAAAGTACGTAGCTTAATTAATTACTAAAAAATCCAATATATATAGTTGCTAAGAGTCACACTCTTCGTCTACTAAACAACTAAACTCGATCTCTTTCGAATCAAAACTCTTTGTCTACTAAGGAACGTTAGTGCTTCGGCTTTCCCTAAGGACGATTAATCTAATTAAATTCACTGCAAAAGTACTATAGAGTTTTATCTATATATATATATATATATATATATATGTTAAAAAAAAAAAAAAAAAACACTCAAACAAAGAGTGTTGCCATTGATCGAGATTCGAGAATCAGAGTATCAAGAAAAGTAAGCAAGCATGGTTGGAAATATTGGTATGAGGGTTGCAATACTGATGACGATTCTCCTTGCTGTAGTGCAAGCGGATGATGATGAGCTGTCTCCATCCTATCCACCTGTTCCCTACCCTCTCTTCTCTACCGTCGATAAAGTACATCTTGAATGCATTAAACAATGCGAAATATATTGCTTGGCAGTCCCTGAACCCCTTTAGCCACTTTGTGTTCATTTGTTAACTGTCATCAAATGTTGGCACCCACTTCGCGATCTCTCCGCTGCCATCAAAACATGTCTTCTTCGTTGCTTGCCGCCGATGAAAACTCATTCTCCAATAAACCCAGGTATATATATATATATATATATATATATAGCTTTATGGTCAAGCATGTGTTTAACTATATTAATAAATTAGAGTCGGCAAAACAGGTACTTGGCACGTACCTGTTTATTCTATGCATGTTTTTTTTATAATAAGATTTTAGATTAGATGCATGAATTATCTAAAACCTTATTATAAAAAAACATGTATAGGATAAACGAGTACCTGCCAGGTACCTGTTTTGCCAACCAGTCTATATATATATATATATGAGCAAATTTGTTATAAGAATCTCATTTGTGTTCTTCATGTGGCAGTTGGTCGTCTGGAAGCATTTGCTGCTAATTGCTTCAACAAATGCGACGGCAAAAATCAGTAGTGTCCAATTAATTAATATATATGTACCAATGTGTATATATAGTTACAACACTCTCAAGGAATATGATCGAATTCAAGAATGAGTAATGTTATACAAACTCTTACACTATTTTGCGTGACTTTTAAAATCATTATTAAATTCATCCGATAATGATTTTAAAAGCCATGTCATAGAATGTGAGACTAATAGTGTAGATACCGTGTAACATTACTCTTCGAGAAGAATAATAATAAGTGGATAATCTAATCGGTCTAGCAATTTCCAGTTCCCTTTTCTTATTATGTATGTTTGTGCGTCCGTGATTAGTACTTGTATAATCTATTTTTATCTTCTTCTTTTTTCTTTTCTTTTTTCTAAGCAAGCTACCTATTTTTGTCTACTTTTGTCAGTGAGAAAAAAATAGTTGTAATATTGGGATCTTTGTTGGGCAATGTACATCTCACCCCCAAGAAAATCAGAGATAATAATGGAAAAAGGTATTGTGTTGCTTGCATGAATTTTATTGTTTACACGTGGTATTTATACACAAGGCAAGGGGTACAAATTCTTCCATTTGAATTATGTATTTGAAAAATCTTCACCTCACTTTGATATTGTAGTTAGAAGGAGATCCTTGTTTGTCCTTTACACAAGTACTGGATTTCCTTAATACACCCTTCTTTTTTTGTGATCCCTTTCATGTCACCTTGTATTTGCTTAGAAGAAAAAAAAATAAAAGAAGAAGAAGAAGATAGTAGGAGGTCAAGAAGAGGAAATATAAAGCTAAAAATATGAAGAAAAATATTCATTTAGCTACATTATGAGCCCGGCCGGTCTAATTCTGTCGCTTTGTTTAATAATCATATATATATATATATATATATATATATATATATATTAACAAACAATCTGATACATAAAACTCTCAAAGTCACTTTTATATTTATGTGCATTAAAATATTTTAAAAAAAAAAAAAATCAGTCTAAAAAGTAATAATAAACGGAGTCTCTATTCAAGATGAGCTGATTTAATCCAGTCAAGGTCATAGGCTGAGTGGGCAGCTAAAGGGGCTACTTGGTTGTGTGCTAATGCTACATAGGATTATTTTAGTCAAAAGTCAAACATTGTCAAGTGCTATGGTCAAAGAAAAACTCCCATTTTATATTAGCCAATGGGGATTCTATAGTCTTTTCATTTTAGTAAAAAGTCAAACCTTGTGGACGTACAGGCTGATCGGTTTGAAACCTGGTGGTAGGGCATTTACCACGTGCATTGGCCATGGTCAAACAAAGACTCCCATGGCTTGCAATTGCATTGCATCATTGCTTGTCCAGATGGCAAAATCACTGCCGTTTATTTAGTCGTTATTACTGTGACTAATCTCCCTCCCTCTCCCCCCCCCCCTCTCTCTCTCTCTCTCTCTCTCTCTCTCTGTGAAAAAGCTATAGTTTTAGAACAATTTTTTTTTTTCAAATTGAGGAAAAAAATTCTTCTAATTTAGTCTATCAAATTAATATTTTCCGTGCTTTAAATAAGGCAAGGAAATAGAGTAAATTGATAAATAAAGCAATTATAATAACACATATGGTAACCACAAATGAGACAAGATTTAAGAATAAAGCATGGAAAGCATTGCAAACAAAAGAGAAATTGGGATATTATAGAATTTGGAATTGACCTTGGTCCAACTTCCAAGTGTCCTACTTTGCAGAAATCCAAGTTTAAGTAGTTCACTTTAAAAAAATAATTGTGATTTTTTCCACGCTAAGACCAATAGGAGAAGGATTCTCTGAAACGAAATGGAGAAAAACCGGTCCCTTGCATTTAGGTGTGCATTTGATAAGCTTAAAAGTATCTTTAATACATAAAAAATTTGTTTTAAGAAAAAAAATATATCCGTTTAGTAAAAAAAAATTGAAATCGTTTTTAAGGGTAAAAAATGGTCAAAACGTACTTCTGGATAAAACTTAAAAATAAAACTTTTTCCAAAAACGTTTTATGATTTAAAAGTTTTATCTTTCAAACACAATTTCAATCAAGTTCGTAGAAAATGCTTGATCATCTAACCACATAATAATGATAGGTACGATACTCAAGCAAAGGTGGAGTGAATTACTTCCCTTGAAAGAAGCACAAGCACAACGACACCTTAGATTCAAGCCCAGGAAACTACAAGGTTGCTTAGGTTTACAATGGCAATGTAATGGATCCAGAGTAGATAATTGGGCTGAACATTATAATGTAATACTTGCCCATTTCTATTATTAGATTAGTTGAGAGTTTTAAGCCTAATAGTTTGGCCCAAGCCCAAGACTCCTTAGATAATTGTACAGGCATCAATCTTTCAATACTCGAGTGTTCATCTTTTATATTTTATTCACGCGATTACCTGCATTTGTGGAGCATGACTTTGGGCCCCCAATAACTCACCAATAATTTACTTGATCAGATTGGTTGCCAACCAGACAGAGACATCAGCAATTTTGATATTTATATTGTTAGCAATTCGGCAACTCGCAACCTCCTTATTTTAAGTTGTCTTAATTTTTTGTAAAATTCAAACAACTACTTTATACTTCTTTTTTTTTTGGGGAAAGCTTATGAGGAATAATACATTTATTGATTAATAATACTTATTTCTCATGAGGAGATACTGTGTTTGGAAAGCTTTTTTTTTTTTTTTTTTTAATAAGAATTGATTGATGAGATATAAAAATGAAAATTAAATTTTTTGTTAAAAAAAATAAAAAATTATTTGGTATAGTGCAAAAATGAGTTTGATTTTTGATTTTTTATTATTTTTTGTAAAAAGTGAAAAAGATGGAAAATCTTTTTTGTCCAGAAACTTTGTTTACTAGTTGCATTGCTAAGGAAAATGTCTAGAATTTATCAGTCATTTCGCATCAAAAGAGGATTTGGTAGAGACGAAGACGTCGAAGAGTGTTTAATTTCTTAAATTAGGAAAGCATCACTTTTACTACAGTGGACTGATTGAAGACCCGCCAGGATGTAAAAAACTGACATATTTATAAGTGATCTCATCACTTTTTATTTTTGTTATTTATTATTATTATTATTATTATTATTCTATTCAAATATAAGAAATCGGGTTACTGGAGATTGAACAATAATAAATAAGTGAATATCGCAACAACACAGCTCAAACAGTAAAGATAGTACAAACTTATTCAGATCTCCTAAAATTCTTAAGGGAATTCTAGTTTCTGAAATTTCAGATCCAAACCATTCATTTTTATTCAAGAGTCATTATCCTGCCACGTGTCCTACTATTAATAAAATAATAAAATAATGATAATTATTAATATCATTAATATCATTAAAATTTTATTATTATTTTATTAGTAGTGAGACACGTGGCAGAATAATGACTCTTTGATGAAAATTGATGGCTTGAATGTGAAATTTCAGAAACTATAATTCCCATAGAAATTCTAGGGGATCCAATCTAGTACAATTATACAGAAAAACAGTAGGTAATGGTTTCATTCACGATTCTAAAAAAATCATAAACGAGATGAGCCTTTTCAAGGCCCGTATAAGGCGGCAGCAAACGGCAAAAAAGATTCGATGAAGAGCTCCAACCGGTATCCATGTTAATAAATACAAAATACAAAATAAATCTAGTATCCATGTTATATTAACATGAAAAAACACACAATATTTGTTTCTTAATATGTTTTGATTTTTAACTCAATCATGGAACTTGACACTCTTTAGATCTTAAAAATCATATATAAGTGAATTTATATTTAATTTTGCAACAATTTTTTCTTTTGGTAGAGACACCATCAAAGAGTTATTTAAAAATACATCTTCAATTTTGTTTCAAAGCATAGTTTTTGATGATATTCGTGGCTTAAAATTGCTCATTTTGTGTGAGAACAAATACAACCACTCGAAAAAAATAGACAAATAAGGGAGTCGCTGACGTTGAGTGAGTTGAGTCATTGTTGCCGCGTTGGAGAACAATTGAGGTTCACTTTTCCTTTTTCTTTATTTGTGTGTAGTCAAATAGGCTGGTGGGAGGCTTGGGTATGTATGAAGATTTTTTGTATTAACATGGACCAAGTCAAACTTTTTGGTATTTTCATATATATATATATATATGGAAAAATTAGAAACAATAGAGAAAGAATATGACTAATTTCTCTAAACGTAACACATTTATTTGGTTGCACACTATTTATTATCTAAATAAATGAATACTTATTCATCTAAAAATCAAGAGAGATAGTTCTTCATGTGTTTTCTAAAAAATCCACATTATGAACTCTCTTTATTTTATTTTATTTTTTTCAAATCCTAAATTTATATATTTTTTTAGAAAAAAAAAAAAAAAAAAAAAACCTTTGAATATTCTATGGGTGTCTAGCCACCACTCATATAACATTACGAGTGGCCTCAATGCTCATTAGGGGTGACTTGACCACCAATAGAATTTTTAGATTATTATTTTTTAAATATTGGGTATTTTAGAGATTTTGATTCAATTTTAGTGAGCATATGTGATAAATAAAAAAAAAAAAAAAAAAAAAAGAAGATAATGAAAGGAAGGTGACATTGATCAAGTGCCAAAAATGTTAGTAAAGCCAAAGATTGGAATCATAGGATAAGATTAATTGAGGTAATTTAATTTTGTAGGGAAGCTTTTAGGGTTGAGTTGGGCGGGACATTATCTAGACTCGCCTACAAGGCAGGCCGCCCACCCAATCACCGTTTCGTCGGTGCCCCTCACTCGCTACCAACCACCTCACGCTATTAATCATTTTTCTCATCCTTTGTCTCACCCTTCACAATTCCATCAATCCCCAGTCTATCCCTCATCCCATTTCCATCACTTTTCAATCATCAAATACTCATATCGTACCGTACGTACGAGAGAATACGGGTCGCTAACTACTTTTTTGCCCTTCTATTTGTAGTCACTGACGCAAATCACCAAGGTGTAATAATTAAGGGCTGAGATTGCTTTCAATTTAAGGGTATTCAAACAAACAATTAACCCTTCTTCATCCGGTATCTCTCTCGCCGGATATGGTGGTGGTACGTCCAATTACTATATAATATATATCAATGCTTCTTTTCTTGTTGTAGTTCAAAAGTTTGCTTATAGCACATTTCAAATTGCTATTTTTGGCGGATAAGTCAGTCCATTCATATGATTCAATTTTAGTAGAATTTAGATTTGATGTACTCTTCCCCTTGCCTTCTCCACTTGTAGGAAGAACAAAATAAATCTATAATTTAGGTTGGAATATAAACAAAAACAATTTTGAGTGTAGAAATTGTTCAATAAGGTAATATTAGTCTAGCTCTTGCTTGAAAAAATATATCTACTTTGGTCATGATCATTTATTTGTGAAGAAGTAGAAGGTGCGTGCACGCCGTATATATGGAACATACTAGAGATTCATAGTAACTTCAGCACATGCTCTTATTTATAGCGTGTTGATTTTATACATGATATATATGTGACTGTAGAAATGTTTGAATTATACCTTGAAAATATATTATAAGTTTGAGTGACTAATATAGTATAGTTGGGCTCAAACCTATAAACTTAAGCTTTTGAGTTGGGTGTTGTCCTAACAAGTTATATTACTAAAACATGTTGGAATTAGAATTTAATTAGAATTTTAGAAGAAGGGGGGAACTAACAAAATAAAACTCTAGGGACTAAAAATTAATTTTTTTGGGGGGGTCCTTTGAAAAGATGTCATAAATGTGAATGATTAATATAACATAGTTGGGCCAAAACCCATGAATTTAAGCTTTTGGGCTCAATGATGTCTCAAGATATCATATTATGGGCTTATTAAAATAATTCCCAAAATGTCAATCTCTCCAACATAGTAAAATAAGGTTAACCTTATATCTATTTAATCGTTAACATGAAAAATACTAAGGACGATCACCTATTGATGAAAATTGCCAAAACAGCCTTGGTTTATAATATCATTTATCATTCTCAATGCCATATTTTGTAAGGGCATGTTTGAGTGTGTGTTTGAAGGTTTAAAAATGCGTTTTACATTCAAAAAGTTTGTTTGAAAAAAAAAAAATAACATTTGGTAAAAAAAATTGAAAGCACTTTTAAGGGTATAAAAAACCTAAAAGTGAAATTCAAGAATATTATTAAGGATACTTACAACATTTATTACAAACTGACTTGATAATTTACGTAACACTTATCATGACAACATTTAAAATTAGAATGCTACGTAGCAATCTTACGTCGTAACACCTATACTTTATAAAATATGAACTATCACGTAAGTTTGTAAGAAATTATAGTAAAAGTTGTAAAAGTACTTCAAACATATTTTCGTTAAAAAAAAAAACAAAAAAACAAAAGGTTTACATAACTCCATCTACTTTTTCTTTATTCATTTTATTTTATCTTTTCAAAACAAAAACAATATCAAACAACTCAAAACACAAAATTTTTCACAAAACACTCAGAATTATTTTTACCCTTATATATATCCAATATAAAAAATAGCAACAAACAACCCAAAACTAAAAATATTATGACTAGTTAAAACCCTAAAAGGGACACCACTATCATGAAGGAATCAAACATTATTGGGGGGCATTTGGTAAATTGGTAGTATCCCAGTTAGATACGGTATGATGACTCTGATGGTATTGTGAGGGTTCCAAAGGGTAGAAGTGGAAATCAAAGAAAGAAAGAAAGGCACATAGAAGCTTACGTTCCCCTACTCTAATTCAACCTTCTCTCTCCAGAACTGTTTCTCTGTCCACACCATTAAACCACCTCCACCACCACCCTGCCTCTCTCCATACAATGAGAAGAGAGAAATAAAAACAAAAGGTGGTAGATGCATGAGCCACAAACATAATACATACGCTCTTTGTCTGTGTCTCTGTCTCTGTCTCTGTCCTCTGTCTCTCTCATACACGCTCACCACCTTTCCTTCCTAAAAATCCTAATCCCTTTGCCTTTGCAACAATTTCCCACCAACCCTCTTTTATTGTCCTCCGGTTCCACGCCCCTACAGCCGCCACCTTCTCCGCCTCTTCAGGTACAAACAATGTCTTCCTTCTCCAACTGGCTTAGTTCTTGTCCTTGCTTTTGGGTAGTCCATGCTTGACTTGTCTGCTGGGTCTTTTGGTCATAAGCATTCCGCGTTGACGACTTCGATGGCAGAGAACTCTTCTTTATCTCATATTGGCTTTCTGGGTTTCTTGATTCTCGTGTTTTGGCTTGTTCTAGTGTGGTGTTTGGACTTTATATTTTGTATACGGTAATTGAGTTTTTCCTTTACCATTAACCCCTCCAAGAAAGGTGGTAGGTTGGTGGTTGACTTGGTTTTTAAGGAGAGAGAGATTAGGAATCCTGCCAAGGAACTCTTTGGGTCTTTTTTCTTGGTATCCCTGAATTCTGATCTCATTTAGCATGATGAGTGTTTTGGGTTCAAATTACAATGGGTTCCTTGTAAGGATTTTTCCTTTTTTTTTTTTTCGTTTCATTCTTCGTGGGCTTTAAGTTTTGCCACCCTTCTACTAACTTGCAATTAATATACCAATTTCAGCAGCTCTGAGAGAAGATTGAACCAATGCGATGGAAGGTTTTTGGTGTTTGTATTGGTTAGTTTTTATTTTAATTGCATATGGGAGTGTATCTGTACTCAAGCTAATCTTAAATGTATACAAATTGAAGCCAAGCTGGGGTTTTAATGAAACATCGAGAGGAAATTATTGTTAGTTATTTCATCAATGTATTCCTGTTATAGTGTTGAGTGCTGAGATATATCTTGGGCATTGGGTATTGGAACTAGCTAACTGCCATAAATATCAAATTTCTACCGGGCCTTTATTGCTTTTAAGATGAATTTGGGTGATATTGGTTGATATTAGAGTTAAACTTTAAGATGGTTTGGTCACAGGATGATCTTTTATCCCACTGGTCATATGTAGTAGTTTCTTAGTAAATGCCTAGCCTTCACTCGTGATGTTATGGAGTTTGTGTGTGGGGAATAGTCCATCAGGTGCGGTAAGTGTAGCCAAGGCCGACCTATAAAAACAATCTTATTCGGAAAGAAGAAATATTCCGTCCAGTAGCGATTTAATTATGTTCTCCTTGAATTTGTTAAATCCTGTATTCATTTTGATATTTGCAATGAAAATGGTATCGGTAGAAGTAGGCATATTATTGATGAAGTAATACTAATCCTTCGGTAGAAGTAGGCATATTATTGATGAAGTAATACTAATCCTTCGGTAGAAGTAGGCATATTATTGATGAAGTAATACTGCTTGTATAGCAATATGTGTGGAAATGAGATTTCTGTTTCATGGGTGAGTGGACTTGAAAAATAAGTGGAATCAAGGATTTTTATAATGACTAAGGCTGTCTGCTGGTGGAAGTTATCCTTCAGTTTGAAGCTTGCTTTCAAATGAAAAACTAATAGAAGAAAAGACTAATCTTGTGGCAAATGAATTCTTGTTCTCCAAATTTTCATTTTTGATTGCATTCCTTTTGATTGAATTTTGAGGAAGCTGTTCTTTTTGCTCAAATCAAGTATATGAGCAACAGTAGTTGTATCTATTTGTATATGAGGAAATTGCTATAGACCCCAGTGTCATAGGGAAAATTTTTCCCATCATATGTTGCTTTTTTTGATGAATAAGCATTTCATTAAAACTAAAGCTCAAAACAGAGCAACACGAAAACACAAATACAACCCCTTACAAAAGCAAAAACAGGGAAAATGAAAACCTACAAACCAGCAACTACTCAACACCAAAACAGGCCCTTACAACCCTTACATATTAAAACAACAAGCCAACAACCCTTACAAAACTACAAGCCAACATTACAGAGGATGGCAGAAGGCAAGTTCCACAAAAAACACAACAAAAGGTTCTCCCTAGTTCTAGGAAAACCTCTTTTTACAGCAATTCTAGCCCTGATTTCCCTGAAAATCTGCTTCAGTAGCTGCTCTTCAGTTTTTGGAACAGCATCATGTCTAAGTTCATTTCTAGTACGCCAGAGGTTATAAACAACAGAACTAAGAACCAACTGACATATCAAGCACTTAAGAGAGTTCTTTCCCCACTTATTGCAGCCAAGTTGCACAAGTTCATCCCAAATCACAGGAGGCATATCAATTCTACAACGAATCATGCAATATTTCCAAACTCTCGAACTAAAGCTGCATTAAAAAAAAAAAATGATCACGAGTTTCCAGTTGAGAATGGCAGAAACAACACTGAACCTCACCCTTATAACCCCATTTGAGTAACCTCTCACCTATAAGTAGCCTATCCTTCATAGCAAGCCACAAAATAAAAGCCTTCTTAGGAATAGCAAGAGGAAACCAAACTAACTTCCACCAAATAACCTCTACATTCTTCTTTCTAAGGGCTTCCCAAGTCTCTGCACTAACATAGACACCCTTTTTAGAAACAGTCCAAACTGGCTTATCACATTGGCCTAAACAAACTTTAGAAAGCCTAGCTTGAATATCAACTAGAGCTTCTGATCTTGCTGGACTCCAAAACCAATCTCAATTGCAAATGATAGAAGACAGCTTAGCTTCAATATTACTTTGAGCATCATAAACAACCCTAAAGCCATATTGCTCAATCAAAACTCCTGCAGGATGCTACAAATCCAGCCACATATGAATACTATCCCCATTCCCAACTTCAAACTTCAAGAACCTTTTAGCAATAGATCTCAACTTCAAAATTTTCCTCCAACTCCAAGAACAATTCTGAGGAATTCCCATCATATGTTGCTGCCGTCAACTAACGCTGTTCTCTATACTTGTTTATGAGTATTCTGTATTTAGTTAATATTTTATCCATCTTTATCATATACAAGTGCTTGCAAGTTGTTATATTCTCTTTTAGAATATATTCAAATTATGTATTTAATGTTTGTTGTTTTGATAAATGGTTGTCATTTTCAAGTATTTTCCATCTGAACTTGGTTTCATGTGTACTTTTGTTATAATTGCTCTGTCTTCTGTGATCCCAAGGAGCTAGGTGATATATGGGAAAGGCCATCAAGTAAACCATTGTAAATTAATTGGAAGATTTGAGTCAAACCATGGTGAGCTTACGAAGGCGCAAGCTCTTGGGACTATGCTCTGGTAAATACTCTAGATATAGAAATGATCAAGTGCTTGTATTGAACGATCCCTATATAGGCTGTCACAACTCGAGTAATAAACATGAATTTTTTTAATGAGTAGTTAGTAAAATTTTCTATTAGAGGCTAAATGTAAATTCTATCAGTCTATCTTTGTGCTACCGCTTCTAAGTAAAATTACATTCTTCTGAACTAGAATCGAGTTTTATAACTAAAACTGGTGGGCCCCTGCAGGGAGAAGTTCTTTCATAGCTCCACTTCCTAGGTTTTTCAATGGAACTGCTCCTGAAAATCCTACCCAGAATACCAATCCTGTCAGAGTGCATCCAGTGCCTTCAGGTGATGTAGACCAGCCAGTGGGGGTAAGAAATATTAGTCCTTATTTATTTAGCCACAAGCATCATATTGATCATTGAAGTTGTTGTTGTCTGCCTTAATATTAGACTATCTTCTCAAATTTGTGCTATACCTGTAACATTTTTTTTTTCTTTCTGAAGTTTGTCTTATTTAGATATCTTAGAATCAAACTTTTTGTGTAACTTTATATTCATGTCACATAGCCAATTCCATCCAAACAGAACAGTAGATTTAATTGGCATATCCAAAGATATATTCTTCTTGATCAATGCCTTGAAAAAAATTCAGGTGCATTAGATTCTATGCTTTATAGATATAAGGACAAATTACACTTTACCCCCCTCAAACTACCACCCTAATCTCACTTGCACCTCCAAACTACAACTCATTGTAACCTAGACCTATTGACACCAAAATTTTCCAAGTTGCACCCCTTTTACTGAAAATACCCTCAGGTTACCAAAAAAAAAAAAAAAATCTGCCCTAAAGAGGAGAGGGGCATGAGCCACACCCACTGCCCCTGCGGGGGTGGAAGTCCATTGCCTCAACCCCTGCAGGGGTAGTGGGGATGGCTCGAGCCCCTCCCACCTCTGCAGGGGCGCCTTGTGTATGTGTGTGTGTCGCATCAGGGTGCCTTCATCCTAAACTCAGAGTCTCCAATCCCCCCTATGCCATGAGCCTTTGGTAGTGGCTATCTCTGGCCTAGTTGCGGGCCTGATCCAGCCAAATTGGAGCCCTAGAACATCATCCCCATCCTCAACCTGCTCGCAAACTACTTGTACCTACCTACGGATCTTAAAGGTTCGCACCATGGTGCCACATGTGGACCTTCTAGACTGGCTGGCCCTCTTCTTCAACTTCCACCCTTGCAGGGGCAGTGGGGTGGCTCCAGCCCCTCCCGCGAGGGTGAATTTTTTTTTTGGTCAATTTTTTTTTGTTTGTTTGTTTGTAAACTGGGGGTATTTTTGGTAGAAAGGGGGCAACTCAAAACATTTTGGTAGTTTATAGGTCCAATTTATAGTGAGTTATAGTTTGGAGGTGCATGTGAGATTAGGGTTGTAGTTTGGGGCCCTTGATATAATTGTTAACCAGTAAGCTGGATGTTTGCTAGATATATGATTTCCATTGAATGCTTTAAACTTATCTCAAGTTATCTGATATTTCCCAGCATAAAGTACGACCTGGATCATCAAATGAATCTGGTTCAAGCTCGTCAAAAGAGCAGCACATTCAACCAGTTGCAGGTTTGTTGTTCAGTGAATTATCTGCCTTATATATGCTTGAGTTAAATATGTCAAAGTGGGCTTAAATTTATTCATTCATTGCCTGTGCTAAGAGCATTAATATTTTGTGCATTATTAGAGAATTTTTCTTTAGTAATCTATTTAATGGTCACAATTATTGGATACCTTACAGAGGCATACGTAAAAACATTTTCTGTTTCTTAGTTTGAAACAAATTGATATGGATATGCTGGGTAAGTATTAAAAATACCATAAGGATCTGAGACCAGATTAGAAATAATGAGGGTAGGTGATACAAAAAGGAATGTTTGAATGATTTGATATGAAAGCCTCCTCTTCAAGTCACCGGATATCCTTTGTTTGGAAAAGCGAGTTATACAATCTTATGCTGTATTTAATGATTGTGGTGTTTGAACGATATTTCTGTCAGTAAGCTCAGAGGATCTAGACCCTCAATATTTTTATGAGTTTTTCTCCAGGATATCAGCACATACTGTTCATTCAGAGCACAAATGGTGTGATCAATCTTTTTCCAACTAGATGTTCTTTTCCATTTTTTCCCCTCAGCAACTCCTAGATGAGTATGTTAAAGTAATGATTAAGTGATTAAATTTACCTTTTCTTATCAGCTTAAGCTTTTGGGATAACTGGTAATTTAACATGGTATCAAAGCCAAAGGTCATGGGATCGAACCTTGACTCCGTTAAATCACCCCCATTTAAATTAAATATTTCACGTGTTGGGCTTCACCTATTAAAAGGGAGTTTGAGCCCACACGTGAGAGAGAGTGTTAAAGTAACGATTAAGTGATTAAATTTATCTCTTCGTATCAACTTAAACTTTTAGGATAACTAGTAACTTAACAGAGTATCTCTTAACTAGGTATTCGTCCACACTTTTTGTGGCCCTTGCTTGCTCGCTTTTGTTGTCAAAGCACCCTATCCTTTAGATATGCTTCAAGAACGGACTCCCATGTTTTGTATAATTGTTAAATATCATATAAAACCAACTAAATAACTTGATTTTAGGGGACATAATATAAAGAATGAAAATATCATACACTGTCATCATATAAAGCCTAAAGTTTTGCAGTTTTATCGAAGTAGCAGACTTCTGCATGTAAAATATCGTAAATGTTACCTAACTTAAAACTCTCCGAAACTAGTCCTTTCCTTGTAAATTATCATCCTCATCTTCTACTAGTCTTATTGCAAATCACTAAGTTGAGCCTTCTAAGGTATTTGTCGACATTGATGGTGAAAATTTTTGTATACTTATCAGTCGTTCTAACAGATATATTTTGTAAACTTAGTGAGCCACATCAGATTAGTCATGAAAGTCATATCATCAGGCTAAATTCTGTTCTCCATATGAATTCTCAGGAGCATGCTCAAGTTCTTGATCTGAATTGAGTCCTCTTTGTTTACCTTATTATACTTCTTTGTGAAGTTAATTCATAATGAATCATATGTCATATTAATGGAAATTTTTACCTTCTGGAGGGTCTATATTTTGGAAATATTAGTTCATGGGTGACTGTTGCATGACGAAAATTCATGCAATGACAGATCCAATGTTGCACATATTGCATGTGTGACTGAACCTAGTTTTCAGACACCTTGTGCATCATAGCTTCCTGGCATATGAGATCTGGACCCATTTACTTCTCTCTAGGTCTTTAGGGTCGTTGCTTGAATGGTTTTGATTTCCTTTAAATAGTATGTGGAGTTTTGAGTAGAAGAGAACAATCATTTTGGTGGAGGACGCCATTTCTGTCATTTACTTCATAGAAATTGAGTGCAAAGTGAATTTTGAGGGTAAGAAGTTAAGGTCCAAATGCTTAGTACGATTGTTAATGGTTACAAAGGCAGTGGACATTCTTTTGGAAACTTTTTATATCTAGGTTTCTGGTTTGGAAGAGTGTTTGATCTCTTCCATATTTTGATTTAATGGACGTTGCCTTGTTCGGTAGCATGGTTCCATTCACTTCCATTATTGAATACTTTGCATTGCATTTGGGTTTCACCTCATATATGTGTTTATATATCAATAAAAAAGCTGATATTTCTTAGGACCAAATTCATACTTTGACTCTCATGGACAATGCTTTTTTTTGGAAGTATAAATGGATAATCTATGAGTTTAGCCCGTTCTTATTGATCTTTTGGGTGCGAAAGTCAAACTTTTTACATGTGGAATTCAACTCATGTTACTGCCTGATTTTTTCCTTTTGTAGGGCCGCCAGTAAAACGCAGAAAGCGTCACAGGAGAAAGCATTTTCAAAACCAAGAACCATGCCTGATGAGAGGTGTCTATTTCAAGAACATGAAATGGCAGGCAGCAATAAAAGTTGATAAGAAACAAATTCACTTGGGGACTGTTGGTTCACAAGAAGAGGCTGCTCGTTTGTATGACAGGTAGTACTCTGAATCTCACCTTTGTTCCTACCAACAATTTTTATTTGCAAGAGCAGTATTGATTTTAAAGTAACCATGATTTTGTGGATTTTTGTTCTTCTTTTCGCATTTAAGGGGGACTCTCTATGTATACATCCCATGTATTAGGGCTGCGCTCCTCTGCGCATATCAATGAATTGATATAAATATATATCTGAGTAACCATGAGATTATGTAACACAAATTCTTTTGCTGTGATTACCTAAATCTATCCCTTAACCCCCCGCCACAAGAAAAAAGAAAATTGCTTTTCCCAGTTGGCACAAGTGGGAAAACCATGACCCCTGCTTATGGGGTTGGCCGCACAAATCAATATTTTACCTTTTTATCTACCCGTGGCCCTTGTTTATATTAGATGATTGATTACCTTGCAGTTATTAACAGTGTCATCTATGCTGATGGGCCTTTTACTTCTCTTTGAAATTGTAGCACCTTCATATCAAAGCTTTTTAGTCTTTATAATGTTGCATTTTGTGCTGAAAACAGAACATCTTGATTCCTAGTTGTATCATCATAAGAAGTTATTATACTTTTTTTCAAGGATTGTAGCTAGAAACACTAATGCGTGGTTGTTTGGAACCAAAAAACTTTCTTAGGTTTTAGTGTGTTGGCAAATTCTGGTGTCAAAACATCTGGTATGGATCGTTAAGTTGCAGGTTTTGGTTTAGAGTTGAGTCAATGTCAAATGCGGTTCAAGAAAAGGCTAAATCAGCCATCTGGACTGAACCTTAGAAGATAGGATGTTGACTCAGCAAGTTTGCAGCTAAAAGGTTATGGGATCTAAAACAATTGGTGCTCCAAGGGGAGGGTTTAATACAATTATACAAAGATTTAATGGTATAAGGATTGGGGTTGGGTAGTAGGAGCCAATGAGTGTTATTCTGGAACTTGGATGTTTTCAGGCTAGAAAGGATTTTAGCTGTAGATTATCATAGTTTGCAGAAATGAACGTACCTTGAAACGCATGAAAGCATGCAAACTAATACGAGAACAAGAGCATTTGTATTATGGGATATTCAAACCACTTCAACCACATGCACGTTTGTGGTGCTTTCATGAATGGGGTGGCAATTGAAGACATTATGGGCAGGTAACTATTACTGAAAGAGCATGGCTTCGTTGTGCTTAAGATTTTTGGAAAAATGATTCTATTGAAATGTAGAAATGAACAGAAAGATTTGGAATATGGGTTTTATATAAAAGAACACCCACACAAACTCCGAAAAACTTTCTTATTCACCAAGAATGACACCTGCCGATTTATCCCTACAATATTTTTAACTAGAAATGGGGATAATACTGCTATTTGTCCAAATCCAGACACAAAGATGGGAATTGTTTACTTGTGGTAGTTCTGCCTTTCCTTTGGACTTCCTGGGTTTCTCATGTTTGGGCTTTTGTTTTGTAATCTGTCTTACAAATAATAATGGTGGTCTATGTCATTTCCCTTTGTGCTAAATCATCAGGCTAAAGAAAGGAAATCATTTCGTTACTGATGATTTTTGGGCAAAGCTTTATCTGCCAAAATAGATTAACTACAGGTATGCTTAAACTCATTAGTCCCTTCGTTTATTTCCAGGGCTGCTTTTATGTGTGGGAGGGAACCCAACTTTGAGCTTTCTGAGGAGGAGAAGCAAGAACTTAGGAAATTCAAGTGGGAAGAATTCTTGGCAATCACTCGTCATGCAATAACTAGTAAAAGTAATCTTTCTGGCTAGACTATGTCATAATTATATCTCCAGGGTTCATCTCCTTGGATATTTAACTGGTTTCCTTTATTTTTATTTTAAAAAATTCAGAACACAAGAGAAGGCTCGGGCCGGGGTTGCAGCGGAGTTCTGAGTCTCCCTTGCAGAACAGTGAATGGGATGGCAAACAGGAAGTCAATGGTCTTTCAGCTTCAGAAGATGTGGAGCCAGACACATCACTCTCTTGAAAATTATGAATCCGTAAGGCTGAATTTTCCAGTTCTAAAGGTAATGTTCTAGCTGATAGGCCTCCAATTTTTGGTGTATAAAGGCCCCTATTAGGGTAATCGTAGTAGATTTCATTGTCTCTTGGTAAGCAAATCCTTAATCGCTTTTACCCAATAAAAAGTTCATCTTAGATGTAATATAGTTATTAACACCATCATCCTTAATCTTATGTACTCAAGCTGAGATATAATTCTTTTTCCCCACAGTGGAAGCTTAACTAGTTCCAAGCTCATAATACTTTATTTATTTATAGACTAAGTTGGTGGAAATTTCCCCAACATAGCTTAGAGGAAAACTTTGTACTTTTATCTAGCGCTTCTTGAGAAATTTTGTTCCAAAGAGAAAAAGTTTCTTCCTGCAGTAATTTGTTTACGACTCAAGGATAATTGGTGACGAATTTAAGCATCCTCGAGTAAAAATCTTAAATCGATTTGTCATGCCCTTTTTTGTTTAACTGGCAAATTTGAAAGCAAATCAAGATTCCGGGGTTATTATTTTCTCCGAAAATAATTGCCTTCATCTTATTGTTTTAATAGTTTCTCTTTTTTGGTTCCTTATTTGTTTGAGAGTGTTTAAAGCAATTTGACAACGAGGACATGTAGAGTACCATACTCCCGCCCTAAATTATAAGGGCGAAAGTGAAATTTATTAAAATTTTCACGTGATGCAATTACTAATACCTCAAATAATATAGCGAAATAAATTCCTCTCTTTACAACAACTTGATAAAATTCATCAATAAAATATGGAAAATGATAAAGGCACAACTTAAACTTAACTTTGGCCCAACTTTTCTCTAAGTTTTTTTTTTTTTTCTTAAAAAAAAAACTGCCTGTGGAGGAGAGAGGGAGCCTTAAACTAGAGAGGAAAATTTGGTCTAGAAGTTGGGTCAAAGTTAGATTTAAGTTGTAGCTGTATCACATCTCATAAAATATACCAGAGCTTTTCATTACAAAATAAAATTTAGGAACAAATATATTTTACCATCCAAAAGTTGTATCACTTTTTTCATTTTGCCCTCTAGTATTTAAATATTAGCAATGTATTCCAACCAAGTTTTCAAAATTTTTAATGTATCTACTCTGTAAATCATTTCTATTTTCCCGTATGAAAATTATTAAAAGTTGTAAAAGCCCTTTGTTTTTTTTTATAAGAGCCCTTAAAAGAAGGAATGCCGTAGCCATTCTCAATTATTTATTTTTTATTTTTTTTAAATAAGAGCATTTTTAGAATTCAACGAGCGGACAAAGAATAATTTTGAACTGAAAAATGCACGTGAGCCTTTTTTGTCGGGTAATGTTATATTTATTCTCATTTATTTTCTCACATTTATATGTAACTTTTAAAACTATAATTAAATTAAAATTCAATAAAAATCTATCTCATATTTAATATTAGTTTTAAAAGTATGAGCTTGAAAAAATTATGTAAAAAAGTAAAAAGTAAATAGAACATTTTTCTTTTCCATCAAATAAGACGAAAAGGGTAAACGGAGTGCCTTGACGGAAACTCCGTATAAACCCGACCCGGAAGAGCTGGACCATTACCAGCACCGATATGTCCACCGCTTCCGTTTGTAAGATCATCGCTAGCATTCGCTTCCTCCCTGTCACTCGCTGAAGCACAAACTGACCAAAACAAAGCGAGCTTTCATTTTTCCTTTTGTTGAAAAGAACAATGGCTCCGGAAGACTCAAAGCCCCTAGAAGGAGAGGCTCCATCGTCTTCTTCGTCCTCTGATAGCTGGAAGGAGCGCATCTTCATCCCTACTCTCCTGGCAGGTCTCATTTCGTCTATTTCCCATTTGTTTGGTTGCCAATAAACCAAAGGAAAACATCTGAAACAAGAAGAAAGTTCTTAAATTATAAGTTTTATATTGCTTTTTTGATGAAAACAAGATAAACCCATTATTTCTAAACCTTTTTTTTTTTGGTTGGTATTGGGTGCAGTTGGGTATAGGTAGGCTCAGAATAGTGAGATTTTATATGGTATTGAATTTATGAAAATGGGATTTCTTTTTTTCTTTTTCTTTTTTCGGATTTGGGCAGGGATTGTTGGTGGAGGAGCTGGATTGATGTCGAGGCATCGGAAAGTTCACGGTCTCGCAAATATATCTGCTACTTATGCTTCTAATCTCGCCATTGTCACCGGTTGCTATTGCGGTAAGTTATTTTTATTTTCACTTTTTGTGTCCTGTCTCAGCTTTATAGAACTTTCAGCGACGTGATTATGTTGGATTGTCGGTCTCTCGATGTGTTTACTTAGTTTTATTTATTCATGTAATGATCTTTTGAAACCCCTGAAATTTGAACTGCTACTATCGTCTTCCGCGTAAAGTTCAGTGTCATACATTACATGCCAACCATCTAACAATTTGGTATTGGTTGGCTAAACTGGTAAACTCTTTTGTCATAGAACAAGGGAATTGAGATCAAATCGCGCCTTCACCAGGGGTGAGGAGTTCAAGGGAAGGGAGAGGGCCACCTCCTATGTGTAGCCATAGGCCCAATAGATCTCCAATGGACCAAAAAAGAAACTTTCGTCTTAGAATTTGATGATTTGTGACAAGCTTTGTTAGCCCCCTCCAAAAGAGGGTTGTTTGATGTTAGATCTTTTTACAATGTCCTTATCCTTCATGATGGCACTCTCTTCCCTTGGAAGAGTATTTGGTGGATTAAGGTTCCTTTGAGAGTGGCTTTCTTTGTTTGGTTGGCCGCCCTAAGGAAGATCTTTACATTGAATGACCTAAGGAAGCGGCATGTTATTGTGTTTGATTGGTGCTGTATATAAGTAAGAGGAACGGAGAGTTTGTAAATCATCTTCTTCTCCATTGTGAAGTTGCTTGTGCCTTGTGGAGTGCCACCTTCAGTCGTGTTGGGCTGTCTTGGGTTATACCTAGATGAATAGCAAACTTGTTTGTTTGTTGGAGGGGGGTATATGGTAGTCTTCAGAGTGCAACTATGTGGAAGATGGCGCTTCATGTCTTTTGTGGTATCTTTGGAGGGAAAGACATGAACAAGTATGTTTTGCTAGTCTTACCCAACTAGCGGTCAATGCCTGGAAGTTTGGGTTCTTTCTTGTTTTGTGAATCAACTTTAGGATCTTGGTTTTCTGTTGAAGACATAATAGAATTCTAGAATATCTTTACTCAAATTATAGGGCTGTAGTTGGTAAATCTGTATGTAGAGCTTTCCATCCGTTAGAGTATATTGTCCTATTCTGGTCTTAGAAACCAAGACTATTCTGGTCTTAGATACCAAGCTTTTAATGATATTACTTATTAAAAAAAAAAAAAAAAAAAACTACTTCAACTAGTTACTCGGAGGAGTTGATTTCGGTGTTTTTTATAATGTTTTATGGGTGTACTAGTTAAAAAGTAGGGTTAAATTCACTTTGGGGTTGAGAAGATATACTGTTATTAAGGCTTTAGAGTTTTATATTGCATAGTGTATGAAACTATCGTAAGAAACAAAACACCCAAGAACAGGTTTTTCCTTTGTTTCCCTTCCTGAAACTAAGGCTTCAATGAACAATTGACGCATCTTTCTGCTTTATCATGCTGCCGACTGCATCACATGGATCCTTTGGTGGTTCATTGTCAAATATTCAGTATCCAGTCATATAGGATGGGAGTCTGAAAAAAATTATCCTTACATGCATGCATTTATCCTGATAGTCCACATTTTCCCATGACTAGTGTGATTCATCTCAAGAGAATGCAAGGCAACCAAAGACACATAGGCTCTGGCTGCAAAAAAGGGAGATGTTATGGAATCGCACTGGAAATTGATTGAAAGGCTAGCCTAGTTTTTCGGAGATGATTTTGTTTTAAACTATATCGCTCATTTGATTTGGCAGGAGCACGTGAGTTTGTGAGAGCAACTCGGAAAACTGGACCTGATGATCTATTGAACTCTGCAATTGCAGGCTTCGGTACTGGTGCTCTGCTTGGACGTCTTCAAGGTTAAATTCCATGAATCTCTCTCTCTTCCCCCCCTTCCCCCCTTCCCCCCAACTTTTGGTGTGTGGGTTAGTGTGTATATATGTTTATATATAAATTTTTTGTCAAACTGCTGTGGGAACAATCATCTGCTTGTTGTAAACAGGATCAAACATTGAACAATTCTGGTTGCTTAGGCGTCTATAATGTGTATTACATAACAAATTTGCCTTGCAATATCTAAATTTTAACCTGGACTTCTATTTTATATTTTTTTCTGTATTCTAAAACTAGTAAAGATAATGAAGCTGAATTTGAGCTTTACGTAGTCGTCTACATGAGACAGGAAAATCCCCTAATTCTGAGGAAACTTAAATTGAGCTAGAACATCGTCATTTGAATTGAAACTCTGTCCAGATGCTTGTCTTGAAAAGCATTGCTAAATGGTTGATGTGTGTTTAATTACTCAAGTTTTTGGAGAGGGGGTGAGGGGATGGGGACATTGTAGTGAACGGTGCTGTGCAGGTACATCGAGTAAGGTGCACTCAAGCAGTAAGTGGCTGTTGATTTTAGGGGGAAAATATACTTTGGCATTCCAAACTACTATTCCTTTATTTACGCCTCCAAGCTATCAAGTGTGACACTTAGATACATCAAACTATCATCATTTGTCAAAAATGCTCATTAAATGGATCACGTGCGTTGCACGTGGTAACTGGTACCGTTTACTGCTTTTTTACATTGACCTCCCATGTCCCACTTAAGTTTGTTTGTTTTTTCTTTGGCATGTTAGGTGGTCAATTAGGTGCTTTCCGTTACTCGATCGTCTTTGCTATTGCGGGCACAACAGCGGATTTTGCGACACTTAGACTAAGCCCTCTCTTGAGAAGTTACAGTGAATCTATATTTGGGAGTAACGGGAGTTCACAGAAGGGTGATTGGTTGAAATTGCCGGAGTGGTCCCCCATCCAAGTGCTTGATGAGGAAGCTCTTGCTGCAAAACAAGCTCGGGAACAACAGCTCTATGCACAAAGGGCGGCACTTGGCGAACTGAGCAAAGAAGAATCTTGAGAAACATCTTATTATCATGTACATTAAATCCTGTCTCTGTTGATGCAAATGTTTTTGGTGCTTGTTTCTCCAGCTGATTGGAAATGGCGCGAGTAGACAGTTTTGACGAAGTTGGTTTGTTTATCTCAATAATTTCCCGTTCAATTGATGAACTTGCAGCTAGTCCTATCAAAATTTGTCCTAGTAAAGTTCTTGGAATGCAGAGGAGATCATCAGATTTGTATACTAAAACAATTCACAAATTTCCTGGCAAATAAATGGTCGAAATAATTTTGAAGGCAATTAATTCTGATGAAGTTGTACTTTTGCAGCTTTAAGTAATGCTATAAATTACGTTTTTATTTTACAATTTTCTTATAATACTCATGCAGTAGTCTAACCAACTTTGGTTGTTCAGGCTACCTTTCCAGCTACTGTGGGGTGTGGCTGCCCTCCCGGGCTCTTCTTCCACCTTTAGCGATGTAGGAGTGACCGTGTCACCACTCTTCTTTATTGCTAGATTTTAATTTTAATTTTTTTAGTATTCATTTTTTAAAGTAAAATAAATAATTATTATGTTAATATGATATGGCAAAAATGTTGACGTGGCTTAACATGTCACTTTATTGGACGACAATTGGACGACAAGGAAGATTTCGTTTGAGATTCGTGAAAAAAATTAAGTAGTCAAGTACAATTTAACTCGGGGAGTGATCACAAATGATGCATTTACTCATGAATTTATTTTAGATTTACCTTCTTTCTTTTTTTTTTGCCATGTGTCAAGTTGAGGTGGCAATGGTAAATTGATATGGTACATAGAAAAATTGAGAATATTGTAGATTGAGTGGCAGACGACGGATAAGCATACTTTCCCCAAGTTTTAATGTTTGTTTCTCTTATCTTTGTTTGTCAGATTTTCAAATCTTGTGGACTCGACGCTGCGTTATGCATAGCTTGCGTGCCAACAAACAAGCTTGAGCTTTTCTGTCTCCAGCAACAATTGATCTTGAATTAACGTCGCTTCTCCAGCACAAAGACCAGTTAATGCAATATTTGCTACAATAGAATATGTTGATCCTACAAGCCACGTGTAATGCTTTTATCATCTAACGTAATGGATGTTCTTGGTCCCCAAAAGAAGAGGCGAGAGAAGGGAAATGAACTGGTAATTAGGTGTCAATCTCCATGTCATAAATAAATCCCAGCTTCTTTCAGTCTTGCAAAGTTGCAAATTAGCTCATATTTATATTATTATATAGTCTGCTTAAAGGGTTGGTGATTTGGGCGGGATCCCGGAAATTCTCGATGCCCCCTGTAATTGGGCAACGGGCTGCACGAGCAAGGAGCAGTGAGCCCACTACCTGAGCAAGTTGTTTGGGCAAGAAAGCCCCCTCTCACAGGGGACCCTACAATTTCCCTTGCCCCTCTTTGGGCAGGGAATTGTAGGCTAATGCAAGAAGCCCCCTTTCATAGGGGCTCTACAATTTCCCTTGTAACTTGTAAGGCTCTTTGGGCAGGAAATTGAAGGGAATCTCAGTCCTGGTGATTTGGTGAATGGGTGTATGTTATAATTCTAGAAACAATTAACCATCTGTAGTTACTAATGTATCGGGGTCATACATAAACCGAACATTTTTTAATCATTCATGCATCCGAGTCTTGCATGAAACCAGAATTGACTACATGCATTTTAAGAAGTACAAGGGTTTACATGAAACCAGAAATCTGAATTGACCAGGTCTTCAGGAACCCCACAAAAAGAATAAACATTCTAATGGAATATGTTCTGGGAAGCCATAAGTTGAGCAGTTGAACTCTTTTTGTTACTTTTAATCACTCCAAAAATGATGCCTTTTACTTGCGGTGAACGAACAAATTGATATATGACTAAAAAACTTGTGTCAAGAAACAATATCTTAAACAACAGCAAAATAACTCAGATTTATGCTTGTCATCTACATGTATTTAACAGGCTCCTACCTAAAGCTCAACATTGCTGCTTGACCACATTTTTTCACAACAATAGTAGCTAAGTTGAAAATCAGCAATTTTTGTCACTTACCAGATAAACTTCAAGATAATCAATAGGATCACGGAAGCACCCTTTGATGTCTCCTCGTTTTATGAAAGCAGTGAGACAAGAGAGACAAACTCCAGTGTTATCCGACCCTTGGACCTCGTGTTGATGACGAAGTGTTCAGGGTATTTCCTAAGCAACATAAGCAAGCCATACCAAGGTTTCCCCTTGGATTCGATACCAGGCCAATCCTCAGATTTGAGATATCTCCTTACTCGACTATGATGCCAGACATTAGCATACTTATCCACCAGCTGATAGAATAGAGCGATAAAGTTAATGGTATACTCAAAAACCAGAAGTATGTGTATCTATTTGAACTCTCAAAAAGAAACTCATATTAGCAGTAAAGAGAGAGGGGGGGGGGGGGGGGGGGGGGGGGGGGGGGGGGGGTGTGGGGGAGGAGAGATATTCATTTTAGTTCCTTTTCTACCATATTCTGTAGACAGAGGCCCAAATTTCAAATTTTCTCTTACTTCAATGATAGAATTGTTAAGTTAGTGCCTGAATAATAAAGATTTGGCAGCCAAACCTCTAACACTAACCAGATAAGACGAGAAGTAAATCTGTATTTCAGAAAAGTTAATCAAATAGTATAATCTGAGTCATGCGGGAATTACTTCTTGATGTAAGAGTCACATGCATGAAAGACATGGCCCATGGGCAAACAAGTTGCCAAGGGATTGAATCTCGCAATGGCAAGAGTATTGGTCAGTAATCCAAAGATGTACCTGGTGGGTTTTAAGTGCATAAATTTGTTTGCACTGTGTCCGTTTGTTGTATCTTGCAATGGCAAGAAATATAACTGCATTATATGGCTTAAAATTTTTGACAACAAAACAATTTGGAACCATTCTCCAGCATAAGTTGTGAACATGGCTTCCACAAATTTAACAGAATGCTATCTTCCTCCCAAAGCCTTTGCAGTATGGAAGAGGAGGCATGATATATAAAAGGAAGGTGCAGGGTAAGGTGTTCAATTTAACAGAATGCTATCTTTCAGGTTTTGTCAACATAAAACCAGAAAATTATTGTGCTGCAACCACCAAAGTAGGGGGTCTCCCACCACATCATCCATGACCAACTTTTATTAGGCACCTGGTGGAACCTGATAATCAGAAGCATGTAAATCATAGAACTTGACTCTAATTAGTTATCCAGCATTCAGTGAATATAAAAGGTCAAGACCCTAAGAACCAACATACAAGCAGTACAAGTCTCAGGCATTTCATGCAAAAAATGCTGAAGGGTAAGACCGTATCCAAGCCACCTCCCCCAGGACCTCACTTAGGTGGTATCAGCAGTGACAATGGCCTTATACAAGAAGTAAAATAATCAATAGAGAACAGTTGGTCAAAACTAACCACAGCATGAAGTTTCTCCATAGGCATCCATTCTCCAGGACCACAAATATCTGAGAGCGCAGTAGCTACAGATGATACCACATCCTTTTCTTCCAATTGAATAAGTTGGTTATTGTCAGCTTCTCGATCAACCCTTGCTCTTCCCTCTGCTTTTTTCTCTGCAGGAATTGGAGGATATGCCACGCCAATTAAAGAATATTATGTAGTTGCATGTGTTGTATCAAAATGTATGAAAGCATTTGGAATTAAGGAGAAAGAGAGAGCGAGAGAGTATCAAACCAACTATTTGGTAGTTCAATTTCAGAAGGAAGATATCAATAAAGAAACAAAATTTCAGGATTGTTGCTCTAATCATAAAAGAAATAGAATCCGTGTAATCAATAACCCTTTACTTTTGTCAGTACTTCTCCGATTGTATGCTAAAAAGTCGATATATATTTTTAGCCAAAAATCACCAACTATAAGTCCAAGCAAAAATGATAAAGCGTGAGGACTAGGAAATTTTAATACCAAAAAAATCAGGTTCAAGTCATGATCAATTAGACACCAAGAACTGATCCATCGCGTCTAAATCTAGTTAAAAATGAGAAACGATTCTTATACACTTAAATGAAGGGTAACAATGTAATCCACCAATGAACAGAACATATAAAATGTTTAGTATGGTACGCCCCAAACATGAGTTGCTGGATGATGTCTTTTTGATTTCATATTCTATATGCTAATAACAAAGTACCTTTCTATACGTGTTCAAAATCTCTGCTTACTGATTCTAACATGTGTTATGTATGATGATTGTGTCCATGTCTATGCAAAACTTTTTGTAACCAATAGGCTGACATAGTGGGTCCAAGACCCCACGGATACGTGACTGTAAATTACCAATAAAAGACAAAATCCTACAAAACAAACTGATGCATTCTCTATGAAAATGCAACATACAATTTCATTCAACATCTTTCATAATGGATGCATCAGGGACAACCATTAGAGTGCTAAACTCCGTACACAGCAGTCAGGAAACTGAAACTGAGAATGGGGTGAGAGTAGCAAGCATGTATAAAGTACCCATATATAGGTACTAGCAACAACGAGTTCAAAGTGCTCATCAATACCACTTGTCACCTCAGGTGGATCCATACAGACAAGCTAATGGATTGACATTGTCATTCATGAGTAAACTTGTAATAACTTTTTTTTGATAACAAGTTGGCATAGCAATAGTTATTGTAATAAGTAATAACTATCAATAATCTGAAAATAACTTGGCATATCAAGACACATTATGAATACCTATACCAACCCAATGACAAATGAATACACACACACACTCTCTCTCTCTCTCAATCACAGAGACTGAAAACTGTATTCTTTAAGTTGATCTCGTGTATTACTTTACCAAATAATAAACAAAAACAAAAAAATCAGATTAAAGCAGACAATAATGTTCAGTATCCCGTTTTACTTATAAATTTTCAAGTTAGCACTAAACAAAACCAAGTTGCAGAAAGTCTGGCTGAAGAGGGCAATAGATAACCTGAGATCCGATGCAAACAATATAACACGCAAGACCAGTACCCCAATACAGATTTAAAACACAAAATTGTCTTCAATCATGACACATCAAATCCAGAAAAAAAAATATATTATAGCACAGTTAAAATCCAACAGATTATAAGAAATCATTATAGCTCAATTGAATAATCAAGAGATATCATATAAATACGTACAGATTTCAGATATAATAGGGTTTCAAAAGTCAAACTAAGCGATTGATCAAGGGAGAAAAAAGCAATTCAGTTGGCAGAAAAAGCAAGAGAAAATGGGGAAAATTTACTAACAAGCAAGCATAAACAGACAGATACCAACAGTTCTTAGTACAAAGATTCTAGGATCCTATCAACTAAAAAGCACTAATTTTTCAAGTGAATTTAATTAAAATATAATTAATGGCCACGGGCTAAGAATCAGATAAAAGCTATTTTTACAAACTTGTTTAATAGAATCTAAAGGAACTTATCTTTGTTTGCAAGAGAAAAACAAAATATTATAATACAAGTTTGACCAACAGAGCCTGAAAAAATGCATTTGAAGGCCATGTTCTTGCTGAGGACCACAAGGGAAAATCAGAAAAATTGTAGATGTATGCGGATGCTAGGAGATATTCAGGGCACCACCAGGCTGGAGATGTGCAAATCAATAGTGGATTTCTTGAAGTTGCAGCCTGGGAAAATCGAGTGGGTCTACACTTGGTACTCAAAATCCTTCCCCTGAAGCTACAAACCCAGCCACAACACCACCGCCTGAGGTGCCCATTAATATCTCTGTGCCTATGATTCTATATATTTATATATATAGAGAGAGAGAGAGAGGGCTCTGTCAAGAGTCTTCACCAGTCAAGTTTTGATTATTTTTTACTGATTAATTCTGAGATCATCAAGCAAGAAATCCACCACAGGAATGGGGTCACATAATTGTTAAGGGTCACAAGTATAAGCTCTGGCCTGTCTTCATTGCTTAGTAGTAAGTTAGTTCCACACACTGCCCACAGCCATTTGGTTCACGTAACTGGTATCACAGTGTAAATGGAGAGCATCCAAGATTTCTTTATTTTAGACCACATCACATAACAGTTGGACTATCAGTAATAATGAATGAAGGTACTATGAGTAGCATTCTTCCAATTTGCATCTACCATTTTTATCTCCATCCTCGAACCAGTAAAAAAATATACTATTGTAGAGCCGAATTCACATATTGTTCTCATAATTTCTTCACTTTGTGATGGAAACAAAACTTTTCTGATTTATTTGAATATTAAAAACTTCAATACCCTCTGAAAAATAGGTTAGCTCATCTTTTTATAAAAAAGTGAAACGTGCAGAATCTAACAACAAGAATTATTTGCAATTAGCACCATACCATTTTACACGCTTGTCATTTTTGCCTTAATCATTTTAAGCTCGCTGTGGTGGTTTCCTGAATGGATGTAAGTTCTCATCTATGAGTAACTGTTTATATAAGTGAATGGTAAAAATCACAGGTGCACATGCACATGCTCAAACTGGCATGCTATAAAACAGTTGAATTTTGAACCTGATATTGAAGATGTTGATCTAATTTGGTTTATGATGCATTTCTGCATTATTTACATATCTCTGACTGTGTACATGAACACAACCCAGGGACTCTAAAATAAACAATTGTAGAAATTTCCAACCAAAACCCTACAATCTACGTGCAGACTAACAATATCAACAATAACACGGGGTAAGCCTTGGCCTTTAACTAAGAGCTTTCAGCCTAATTCTTGGTGACCCCAATCGTTTAAACACCTACACAAAACAATCATAACAATATCATTGGTTCATAAACCATCAAAAGCACATCCTTCCAACAAGCACAAAATAAACACCATCTAAACATAAACAGAGAAGCATATGCAATTAACGTAATGATGAAAAACTAACCCAATGCTCCGGACAAGCCGGCCTTACCGCCCGAACCACCGGCGCCACTATACCCGTACCCTTCGAACCCTTCTCTCCTCAGCTTCTTCGCACCACCACTTCCGTCGTCGTCGTCGTACTCGTCGTCCTCATAGAAATCCCTCCCCCTCCCCTTCTTCACCGCCTGTGCCGGCCCCGCCAGATGAAAATTCGGGTAATGTGCGGCAGGGGCGGGCGGAGCCACGTAGTGGCGGGGGGCAAGAGCGCCCCCTAGAATGCTGCGAACCGGGAGGAGGAAGTAGAACTCCTTGTCGCCGATCTGGAGGAGGTCCTGGGAGTCGAGCTTGACAGGGGGGTTGCCGGGGAGGTGGAGGACACCCTCGACGAAGCAGCCGTTCTTGCCGAGAACCTCGAGGGCGAAGCGGCGGCGAGCGAAGTCGTAGAAGATGCGGGCGTGATGGCGCGAGATGTTCATGCCGCCGCCGAGGCTGGACAGGTCCACGTCCACCGTCGACTTCTTGGAATTGCGGCCTAGAATGATCGAGTAGGTCTGCATGTAGTACTCGAAGTCCTCCCCTTGCAGCTTCGCGAACCCGGCCTCCACGTCGCCGCCCGTCGCCCCCATCGCCGTTCCTCCGACAAACAGGGATTGCTTGAAAATATGGGAAGGACTCTCGATTGGGGATTTTCTTGACCCTGGGCTTGATTGCTCGTCGCAATAATTTAATATTTTATCCAATAGTAAACCAAAAACAAATAAAAATGGTGCCCTTTTTTTTCTATGTGAATTTATATTTTGACGCCAAAACCAATTTTCGGTTGGATAGATCGTATAAACTTCTCTGAGTAATATTGAAATTTGTTTATTTTCAAAACTGAAAATATAAAATTATTTGCTTTCAATAATACCGCTTCTATCACGTTAATTTAAATTATTAAATAAAAAAATGACAATAAATAAACAAAACAATCATATAAACACAATACACATGAAGTCGCTATCTAGTAACTTCTCTAGGATGAAGAAAATGAAGGGAATTCGAACTAGTGATCTCCGATTCATTAAAGATAATCCACAGCCGATTGAGCTACCTATTAAAAACTACAAACTCGATATTTAATGGTGTAAATAATGTCAAATGATAAATATCTTAACTATGTCATTTAAAAAAGTTATATAATTTAAATGATTTAACATCAGTATATTACTTCACGAGTGACATGCTTAAAAAAGCCAATGAAAACCTGTATAGCATTTTTTTCTTCTTTTGCTAGGGACAAAAAAAAAAAGGTAAAAGAGAAACACAACTTGTAAATACATTTGTGCATTTCTTCTTTGGCATATGACTTTCGGGTTTATTATCATTTATGTTTTGATGTTCATCAATATTTTTAATTTGCTTTTGTACTTCAAAATTGGTCACATTTCTAAATACTATATTCGGATGATGATGAGCATTTTAGTCTAGAATTTCATATTGAGCTGATTATAGCAGATGAACCACAAAGTTGTGTGCAGAATTCAGCAAGCATGGATGTCAATGAAACCCTATTTTAAGCCCCCTTTGAAGGTTGCTTGTGAAACTGCCAATGAACAAACAGCAAATAAAACAACTCCAGATGTAATAAAAGCATCACAAATAATGAAGATTGGGATTCAAGAATAGATTTCATAGTGAAATGATTTGGACATAGTACAAAAATGTTTGTGTATCAATAATCCAAGTGAATAAGCATCCAAAGTCAAATGGCACCAGTCCTTCCAGCTCCAAGACTAGAAAAGGTTGCCATAGACAGACTTAACATCACCAGTCCAGCTTCACCATGCAACACAAAAGGAAAAAATATCATTAACAACTAAGTTTACAAGCCTATACAGAGAGACAAAAAAAAAAACATTACAAAACACAGAGCCACCTCAGCTTGGGCCTGGAGTACTTCCAAGCAATTGCTTATGAAGTTCAAATCACTGTAAAAAAACCATGCACCATTCCAAATGTTCAACACACTTACAAGAACCATACACCACAATCAGCCAACTAAAGACTCAAAATCTTGTAACAACTACTAAAACTACTAGCTGAAAATAAAAGAGCCCCCATACAAACAAACCAACAAGCTCAATCGCTTAGTAGTCAAAGAGGCTCAAACCCATATCCTGAAGGAAAACAAATTCCTATGTTAGCAAAATAAACAAGCATGCCTAAATTATAAAAAACTTAAAAAATAAAAAAATAAAAAAATAAAAAAAAAATAGAGGGAGAATAGGAAGGACATAACAATTTAATTTGACAATAGCACGAGAGAAAAAATAATCAATCTAGGTTCTTATAAGCAAAACATTACATAATCAATAGTACCACCACCAACAGGTACTGATGCCAACTTCTCCCTCCCGGCTTTACAATCAACTCTGTAATTTCTTAAGAACCCTGCAAGAATTGAATACTTTTTACTCTTACAAATATATAAATCGATAATAAAACATTCCATCAAGCCCACTAATTGTTTTTGTATACCCAAGTAATTGCATTATCTTGAGTTCCAATTATATAACCATGCTTAGCATCAGTTACCGAAGGCAATAGAGCTTAACTTGTGTTCACTTCACCTTTTTGCGTTGCTTGGCAAGTCTTCAATTAAAAAATGTACCAAACTTGTTACAATACTCGTGAAAAAGTTTGAATGTGCGCATGTTTTTAATAAGCATAATTAAACACATGTAAAGGAAAGAAAAATAACCAACCTGATTTTTTCTTCTCTTATGTTTGGCATTGTTGTCACTTGGTTGTTTCGTTTTTGCTTGTAACCTCTTCACCACTTTTTCTACTATAGGCACCTCTATTTTTGATGGTAGGCTTCCTTTCTTTTGAACCACAAGAGGACTAATCAACTCATTACTTTTCACCACCACACCATCAACAGCTTCACTGCACATTGAAGATGCACTTGGAATGTGATGGGAAGGTGAATTGGGTTCACACCTTAAGCCACAAGAATTCACATTTAACATATATGGATAATGCATGACATCCATGCAATGGTCCTCACTTGTTGCTGTCATCGATGCATACTTTAAAAAAGATTCCAACTTGTTGTCAAATCTTTGTACATCAAGGTTGCCGCTCAAATCATCATATTTTGTTCGCTTCAAGTCTTTCCTCCATCGGTCAAGAATATATTTTGTTGGCAATGATTGAAAGTACGTTGCATCCCTTACCATCAATAATGCTTTAAGGGCATGGCTACACAAGATTCCTCTAAATGCAAACAACCCACAACTGCATTTCACTTCACGTTCCTCTTCATTGAAGTAAACACAGAATCTTACATCTTTTATACAATCACGATAAGACACTTCATAGGTGGAAATTGCACCTTCACTTTTAAGAAGAGAGCAATTACAATACATCATGCACTTAAACTCCTCATGGAATTCTTTGAACTTTGCTTTGGTGTAAATATCATGAAATTTCTTCACAATTGAGTAATCAGATATACATGGAATGATGCATTTAAAAGAATTGAAATCGGCTTCTCTCTCATTCAAAACCTTTCTTCTCAAAGTATTATCAAACTGGTCAAAAAATTCTTTCAACGTGCTCGCCGAGTGCACATCACTATCAAAAAATGCATTAATACTTTCACTCTGTTGTGTAGTACTCATTCCAGCCCAAAATGTATCTTTCACATATGCTGGTACCCAATGAGTTCGCTCACTATATAACCCACGCAACCATGCATTATCCTGAAGATTATAACTCTCAAGTAAGCTTTCCCAACTCTCATCGAAATCAGCACACGTTTGAGAATCATACAGACAAGTTTCTATGGCATTCTTCAAGCCACAAGTGTATTGAGCATGTGATCCAAGTTTTTTCGATAATTTTCTCATAATGTGCCATAGACAAAATCGATGTCGGGCTCCAGGAAAAACTCTTGAAATTGCACTTTTCATAGCCCTATCTTGATCTGTTATAATTGCACTTGGAGCTCGACCGTTCATGCATGTCAACCACGTTTCAAACAACCAAACAAATGTCTCTGTATCCTTACTTGATAGTAATCCCGCCCCCAAAAGTATTGATTGACCGTGATGATTCACTCCAACAAAAGAAACAAATGGCATTCCATATCTATTAGTTAAGTATGCCATGTCAACCATAATGACATCCCCAAAATACTCATACGCTGCCCTACTTCGTGCATCAGCCCAAAACAAATTTCTCAACCTTGATTCATCATCCCAATCCATTACAGCATAGAATCCTTCATTCATTTCTCGCATTCTAGTGAAATAGTCCCAAAATACTTTAACGTCTCCTTTGCCGAGCCGAAGATGTCTTGCATTGTCAATAAAACTATGGTCATCTTCCTTTATAAATGAAAAATGCCAATGCCACTCAGGTTCAACAACAATAGAGTTAAATTTCTTCCTCATAGTGAATGGACATAAAGCATGATTATGGTCAACCTCAACAGCAGTCAAAAACCATGCCCCATCAACTAG
The DNA here is from genome assembly GCF_965113065.1 of Corylus avellana. Lineage (NCBI taxonomy): Eukaryota > Viridiplantae > Streptophyta > Magnoliopsida > Fagales > Betulaceae > Corylus > Corylus avellana. The sequence goes on from NC_142495.1 coordinate 2,049,928, forward strand.
CTGCGCATTGATCTTGGCCTTACACCCCGTTTTCTTTGTTGGATTTGGCTTACCAATATTGCTTGCCTTGGTTTTCGTCTTGCCATAACGAGTACATGCAAGGGTGAGGAATTTTGCACTCCCACCTAGTTTCTTTTTAATTCCTTTATGTATCACCCCAAAACCCGCTTGCCGAGCATACTGCTTATAATACAAGGAAAGTTCTTGTTCGGAACTAAACCTCATTCCATACTTGGGTTCTTTAACATTTTGATCGTAGTGCAAGTCATTGTCCTCCTTATCATCCAACTCTAAATCACATACAGTTTCATTTCCATCTATATCAAAAAATAAAAATAAAAAAAAATCAGAGGAACTTATCACAAATACTATAACTATGAATAACAACATTCACTAAACGACATTCAGCAAATATTTAGTAAAATCCACTAATGAAAAAGAAACTCAATGATATCAAAGGAAGAGTGCAAAGCCTAACTAACCAATTTGAGGGACAACTTTAAGGACCGAAGCATCGTCATTTGGAATCTGTGCAAGTAGAGAATCATTAGGTTCATAACTTGCAACTTGGCCACTATTTACAAGTAAAATATATTTTATCTTTTGAAGCAGCAAATAGATACTTTGCATATGTAGTAACACATAATTTACACTATTTACATTGAGAATTGGAATGCAAAACGAGAACTTGAGGGGAAACCTTTAAGGCTCATACCTGAATCCATTGCTCAGGCATTATGCCTTTAGATCCAATCATGTGTGCTAATGAGGCACCATATAGATTTTGTCTCACTTTAGCAACTCCAGCACCACCAGCGGAAGCATTCCATAAGTCCATTCCAATATTCAAATTAGTTTCAGACATAGAGACATGCTTCCCAAGTACTGAAGCTTCAACAATGGCCCCATCATTGTCACTTTGTGCATTGGCTCCTGAAGAAGTTATAGTGAGTACAAAATTATCACACCCAAAGTAACATAAGCAAGAATCATTTAGGTTGGAGATGAAAAATATACCATCTGCAAGCATCTGGTGAAAAATTCCCTTCTTACTTCCAGCAAAAGTCCAAAACTATAAATATTTCAATAATTAGGACATAGGCATAGATATATGAGCCAACATGGTCAAATGAGAAAGCAGACCCATTGATATTGATATAATGTACCTTTTGGTCATTATTCTCATCACTTGCATCTGATGTACCCTTGGTACCACTTTCAGCACTATTAACCAGAAGGGAAGATAACATAGGGGGAAGGAAATTTCTAATCAGAATGTCGTAGTGATAAATAATAATAATAATAATAATAATTTAAACCCAATGCTAATGAGATGCTGATGCCAAAATCAAGTCAAAAGAAGATCCAAAACTACACTAAGGTTGCTGAACCTTTGTGAAGCGCCATCATTTCCAAAACCTGAAGTTGCTTTCAAACTCTCTTTAGCCTTGCCTAAACTTCCAGAAGTTGCCTTGGAATTTTTAGCAGACGCTCGGTCCTTTCCATAGGGACCCTTCCTTTCCAACTCTGCATTGATCTGTATTGGGTTTGGAGTCTACAGAAGATATAGTAAACAAACTTAGATGAAAAATTCATTAACGTCCAAGTATTTAACAAGAGTAGAGTTGTGCTTGTGTCACACGTGTAGGCACGTGTTTGTATTGTTAAAAAAATAGTGGAAGGAAAAAAAGAAAAGAAAAAGTGACTAGGGTTACCGTGGTCATATTAGGATGAGCATAAACTCCCCATGGAGGATATAAACCAGGGTATGGAACTGGCATCCCATACGGTGGGATCAACAGGTGCTGAAAAATTGCCAATAAGAAAGAAAATAAGAATCTTCTATCCTATAGAGAATGTACGCCTCTACATGATCCAAAAAGGGGATATACTCACCTGGCTTCCCCATAAATAAGGGTGAGGAGTTGGAGAAGCAACCGTTGAGGCAAATAATGGAGGTGGCATAGCTCCAGGACCATGATAAACCTAAACAGGAAACTCATCTATAAGCTACTAACACTGATTATCCGTATATTCAAACTAATCCATATACAGTCATAAAGCAATTAAAAAAAATTCATAAAGTTAAAAAAGCAATTAAAAGAAACATATTCTCATCACTAACCTGCATAAAGCTCGACCAATCAGGATAAGGTGGTGTTGGTATTTCCTGTAAATACAAATGAGAATGCATTACCAAAAAAAAAATGTAAAAAAAGAAAATGAGGGTTAAGAAGAAGACAAGGATACCTGAGATGAAGAAGCTGGTTTGGAAGGCTTCGGAGGTCTGCTCTGTTCCCCTGTCCCCATCGGGTTATTTCAAGAAATACCCTTCAAGTTCTACAGTTTTTGACTAGATCTCCTATCTGCAATAATATCTATGAAGCGCCTGAAAACACCAAATTGAAAAACTAACAAACAAGTTGGAACAGGCCAATATTCTTTCCAATAGTCACAAACTATTCTTAAAGAAAAGCCAACCACCACAAACGTACAAATCTAAATGCAACTCAACTCAATCTAATCCATTACTAACAATCTATTTGTGCAACATAACAAGTACTAAGAACAAATTATTTCGAAGTTAATCAAAGGAGTGGATGATGAAGAAGTGGTCCTGCGAATTAAATTCATACAGGAGACAAATAAATGTCTGCATATAGGACATCGTTATCACCAACATCCATTACTAGTTTGATGGGAGAGATGTCGAAATGCTAGACTTTCTTTCTTTTCTTTTCTTTTTTTTGATAAGTAAGAATGAAGTTTGAGGTGTATTCTTAGAGGCACAGGGCCACTTCCATGTTGAAGTTTACAACAGTTTTGTCATCATTCATTGTAAATAACTATTAATTGCTGGTTTTATAAATAATTGGTTTTCTCTTGAACTTTGGAGTCTATAGTGTTTAGTCACCATTGCTAAGTTCACCTCAGGACAAGCAAGGTCGCGAGCAGGGCCCAGCAAGTCAGGTACACTCCCCAACAAGAGACAAGCACCTCAGAACACAGGCTCGTTTAAGTTGGATGGGATGGTTGGTCGTGATAGCCCAAAGGAATTATAGATCCCTCAAGGCTCTCTCCTTGACTATTCCGGCCAAACAGCAACATTAGACGACAAAAATGGTCCAGTTTTGTTAGGACACATTGCTCGGTTGCATCATATCTTGTTTTACTCTACTTCTTTTCTTTTTTTTTAGGTGGGGGTTTAGGACTTGCAGACTTTCTTACGGCACGGAAAGAGGACCAAATAATCACCGAAAGAATAATCCGGTTTGGAAAAATTTGCCCACAATCGAAATAGCAACACAGCCTACAGAAATCGACGACATCTGAACATAGATCAACAAACCCACAGAAATCTACACAACCCAATTCAACCCACTTCAGCCACACAAGAATTACACCATGAAACAGTATATCTCATCAAGAATAGAAACATATCAGATTGTTCAGAGCAAACTCATTAGGCGTCCTCGTCGGTGGCGTACCTGGCGGTGTGCGGCGGTTGTGTCTCGAGAGTGAGAGAGCTGGGGCTTGAAAGTTGGGCGGAACGACCGGCTGCGTCGCACGTCAGCTTTCCGGCCTCCTGGGTGTGACGGGTCGCCTGAGAATGATGGTTGTGGACTTATGGTGGAGGAGGGGTCGCACAGGGAAGAAAAATAGGCCTGGGCGGGCGGAGAAGGGATATATATATATGGGGGAAATTTTGTGGGGAGGGGTGTTTTCCCGCAAATGAATTTTGGGAAGTAGCCTGTTTTCCCGCGCATGAATTTTGTTTTTTGGTTTTTAAATTTGGTTGCCGTGGCATGGCACCTGCCACGAGGGTTGGTGTGAAAATAAAGGCGGTGTGACGAGTATTATAGCAATGCTTCTTACACTTTTATCACACTTATTTAAAAAAAAGAATGATAGGGATTCAACTTTTTTGTCCAACAAAAGTCTAATTTTTACCTTATTTATTTTTAAAAAATAAAATAAAATAAAAAATAGAAAAAATGTTTGAAGCAACCCTATCTATTTTTTGTCTTTCTTTTATTTGATATTTTTTAAAAAATGAAAATTGGTATTTTTTTCATAATAATGTCATTTTTTTCAAGAAAATGTCATTATTATGAAGAAAAATACTATTTTTCATTTTAAAAAAAATATTAAATAAAAGAAAGGCAAAAAATAGATAGGGTTGCTTCAGACATTTTTTTCATTTTTCATTTTGTTTTTTTTAGAAAAAAAATAAAGGGTAAAAATTGGACTTTTGTTGGGCAAAAAAGTTGAGCATTTAGCATTTCTCTTTAAAAAAATCTGTCCATACATGCTCGGCGTGCTGTTCATCAATTAACATCACAACTAACAAGAGTGAAAAAAAAAAAAAAAAAAGTTTACTCAACCAAGCCACGTCAATCACTTAAAAAATAATAATAATAATAACATTATTTTTCACTCTCATTTATTGCATTAATTAAATATTTGTTGATTTTACGTGTTTTAAGACTCATTTACCACACTTATGTCATATTAATTGATTAGCGTGTTTCAAGTGATTTACATTTTTTTTTGTAAGTGGTTGACATTAAAACCACTTAAAACATGTCATGTCAACAGATATAAATAGATGTGAAAAAAAGTATTATTTGAAGAAAAAAAATTTTACTTAAAACACACCACATCAATTAATATGAAATGACTTACAAAAAAAAAAAAACTAATATGAAATGAGTGTGACAAATAGATGTGGAGAGTAAGTAGCATTACTTAGCCACTTAAAACACGTCATGTCAACTAGTATGAAATATGTGTGAAGAGTAACTAGTCATTCTCAGTCGACCCGCCTCACTTAAGAGGCAAAAAAGTTGTCGTGCAATGATGCCAATAACTATCAACGAGTAAGCTTCAAAATTTGAAATCCTAGTTTGTTCAAATTGTTCCGAGAGGGCTTACCAAAAAAATAAAAAAAAAATTAATATGAAATTAGTGTGACAAATAGATGTGGAGAGTAAGTAGCATTATTCAGCCACTTAAAACACGTCTTGTCAACTAATATGGAATAGGTGTGAAGAGTAACTAGCCATTCTCAGTCGACCCGTCTCACCTAAGAGGCCAAAAAGTTGTGCAATGACGCCAATGACTATTAACGATCCGTCAGGCAACGAGTAAGCTTCAAAATTTGAAATCCTAGTTTGTTCAAATTGTTACGAGAGAGCTAATATAGAGCTCGTATGCTCAAACACTATAGTATGAGCAACTCAAAAGTTACTTGGACAAGTGAGGTCCATACTAGCTCTTTCATATTTGCTATCTAGATAGTTAATAATTTAGACAACAAAATTTATAGGAACCCAAATTCCATTGAAACGCTACACAAGCAAAGTACCATCTCCAGATTGGCCTATTACCTTCTACCTTCAAGCAACTGCGCTCTTCAGCCGTTGCCGGAAAGTCTCAAAGATGGCACATCCTTGGAAGCCAAAAATTATAGAAACTTGTATAGCATTTTTTCTTCATTCACCAGGGATTCACCAGGGACCAAAAAAAAAATAAAGGAAAAAAAGTAAAGAAAAATACTTCTTGTATCTACCTTTGTGTATTTCTTATTTGACATGTGAGTTTCCATAGCATTTGAGGCGTGTATTCTCATTTATGTTTTAATGTTCATCATTATTTTTAATTATCACTAAAGCAATTTGAGATGGAAGAGAAGCATACAAATAATGAAGATTGCGATGAAAAATCTAGGTACCTACAACTCCATGAAATAAGAAAGCTAGAAAAACAAAAAGCATCGGCTGGCTGAAATTAAATCTAAACGACATAAGTTTTGGGGTAACGATACGGTTGAGTACTAGTGTTGGAGGAACCCTCACAAAATTCTTCTAAAGCGGCTGCAGCACGAAAGAAACCTTGGAGTTCCAAGGTTTCATAATCACCAACTTTAACAGAGAGAGACTAAGAAGTGACAATTCTTGCTATGAGTGCAAGTCTTCAAACATTTGCTTTCAATAACAATTGTCATGGGTGATTTATCGTTCTCTTCAAGCCAGCCAGAGATCTATTGCTCTACGGCTGCAAGTGTAACCGTCCGCAGCCACACAAGGGTCATCCATCACATCCTGTAACAAAAATAAATAACATACCAGTGCTAAATTATTGCCAGGGGACTTTTCATGAAGTATTCAAATATAATCAAAACTATACAATGGTCTAAACTAAGCAAGACACCCCCCAAAAAAAAAAGTATCAATCCCAATTTAAAATTGAAGGAACTGGAAAAATAAAACTCCTAAAATTGTTTTTTTTTTTTTTTTCCTTTTGGAAGGGGGGATCATACACACCCTACTGGACATTCAATTAAGACGTTGTATAGCCACTGCATGAATGTGTCTTTTGAGATATACATGTATCTATCTACCTAAACATCTATTTCTTAAACTACCCCCACTTTCTTCCACCTATGAGGTTACTCCCAGATTTGGAGCCAAAAAGGGAGTGATAATCTACATAAATGGCTACTCTTAAGTTCACCAAAGCAATAGCATATTTGATTCCTCAAACAGCAACCATAAATATTGCCAATAGAAGATTACACAGGTATACCTTAAGAATTGGGCAAATGGAGTGGTTAGGAGGCGAGGGTTAAAATCTGGAACCTGAATCTCGAGCCGTCACCAACCATTTCAATCTTTCCAGGAGAAAGTACTTTCTTCTAAATCAGGCATGTCTCTACGCCAACATGAAGTCTGGAAGCTGACTTAAGTACTTTGCACGATGACAGCTTGCCTCAGCATCCAAATTCCAAAGTCATATGGCATCAGTCCTTGCAGCTCCAAGACTAGAAAAGGTTATCATAGACAGACTTACCATCACTAGTCCAGCTTCACCATTAATTAATGCCTATTTCTATCAAAATTTTGAAGGCATTGTTGCTAGACTAAGTTATCCCACTAAATTACAAGATCAAGAGAACAAATTTAAGACATGCACATTTTATACTCAATGCTTCACACCTACAAAACAAAACACAAAGCCACCTCAGCTTGGGTCTGGAGCTATTCCAAGAAATTGCATATGAAGTTTTCTGAAAATCACTGTAAAAACCATACACTTTCCAACTGTCCAACACTTACAAAAACCATACACCAATATCAGCCAACTACAGTCACAAAATCTTGTAACATCTACTAAAAGCACTAGCTCAAAATAAAAGAGCCTCCATACAAACAAACTAGCCAGCTCAATCACTTAGTAGTCAAAGAGGCTGAAACCCATATCCTGCAGCAAAACAAATTTGTAAGTTAGCAAAATAAACAAACATGTCTAAGTTATAAAAAACTACAAAAAGAAAAGGAAGAATAGCAAGGACATAACAATGTAATTTGACGTTAGTACGAGAGAAAAAAAGAGAATCAATCTAGGTTCTTATAAGCAAAACATTACATAAACAATAGCGCCACCACCAACAGGTACTGATGTCTACTTTTCTCTCTCAGCTGCAATCAACTCTGTGATTTCTTGAGAACCCTACTAGAATTTAATACTTTTGACTCTTACAAATATATAAATCAACAACAACAAAACATTCCATCAAGCTCACTAATTGTTTTGTATACCTGAGTAATTGCATTATCTTGAGTTCCAATTATATAACCACGTTGAGTATCAGTTACCGAAGGCAATGGAGTTTCACTTGTGTTCACTTCACTTTCTTGCATTGCTTGGCAGGTCTTCAATTAAAAAAATGTACCAAATGTGTTATAATATGCATGAAAAAGTCAAAATGTGCACATGCTTTTAATAAGCATAATTAAACACAAGTAAAGGAAAGAAAAATACGCAACCTATTTTTTCTTCTCTTATGTTTGGCATTGTGGTCACTTGATTGTTTCTTTTTTGCTTGTAATCTCTTCACCGTTTTTTCTACTGTAGGCACCTTTCTTTTTAAAGGTGACCTCCATTTACTCCAAACCTCAACAGTACTAAACACCTTATTACTTTTTACTGCCACACCATCAATGGCTTCATTACATATAGAAGATGCACTTGGAAGGTGATGGGAAGGTGGACTAGGTTCACACCTTAAGCCATAGTATTTCACCTTTAACATATCTAGATGATGCATGACATCCATGTAATGGTCCTCGCTTGTTGCTGTGATCGATGCTACTTCAAAAATATTTTTCATCATGCGGCCATATCTTTGTGCATCAAGGTTGCTACTCAAATCATCATATTTTGTTCGCTTCAAGTCCTTCCTCCATCGGTCAAGAATATATTTTGTTGGTAACAATCTAACTTTCCTAAGGTTTAATACGATAAGGGCATGCTTACACAAGATTCCTCTAAATTCAAACAACCCACAATTGCATTTCACTTCATATTCATCTTCATTGAAGTAAACACAGAATCTTAATTCCTTTATGCAGTCATCAACTTTTACCTCATCAGACACTTGATAGGTAGAAATTGCACCTTCACATTTAAGACGAGAGCAATCACAATACATCAAGCACCTAAACTCTTCCTGAACTTCTTTGAACTTTGTATTGGTGTAAACATCTTGATATTTCTTCTCAATAGGGTAATGGGATATACATGGAATGGTGCTATTAAAAGAATCAAAATCATATGTTTTCTCGTCCAAAACCTTTCTCCTCAAAACATGATCAAATTGGTCAAAAAATTCCTTCAATGTGCTCCTTGAATGCACATAACTATCAAAAAATTCATTCATACTTTCACTTCTTTGTGTAGTACTCATTCCGGCCCAAAATGTATCTTTCACATATGTTGGGCACCATATAACCCACACAACCATGCATTATCCTGAAGATCATAACTCTCAAGTAGACTTTGCCAACTCTCATTGAATCTAGCACACGTTTGAGAATCATATATACAAGTTTCTATGGCATTCTTCAAGCCACAGGTGTATTGAGCATGTGATCCAAGTCTTTCAGGGAATTTTCTCATAATGTGCCACAAACAGAATCTATGACGGGCTCCAAGAAAAACTCTTGCAATTGCACTTTTCATAGCCTTATCTTGATTTGTTATAATTGCATTTATAGCTTGACCGTTCATGCATTTCAACCATGTTTCAAACAACCAAACAAATGTCTCTGTATCCTCACTTGATAGTAATCCCGCCCCCAAAAGTATTGACTGGCCATGATGATTCACTCCCACAAAATAAGCAAATGGCATTTCGTACATATTAGCCAAGTATGTCATGTCAAATGTAATTACATCCCCAAAATACTCATACGCTGCCCTGCTCCGTACATCAATCCAAAACACATTTCTTAACCTAGATTCATCATCCAAATCCATCACAGTGTAAAAGCCATCATTCATATCAATGGGCCAATGAAATGCCAACACTATAAATATTTCAATAATTAGGGCATAGGCATACATAAACCAGCCAACATGGTCAAGTGAGAAAGCAAACCTATGGATATTGATATAATGTACCTCATTATTCTTATCGCTTGATGTACCCTCAGCACCACTTTTAGCACTATTAACAAGAAGGGAAGATAAAATAGGGAGAAGCAAATTTCTGATCAAAATGTTGTAATGATTATAAATAAATAAAATTAAAAAATAAAAATAACAAAAAAACTTTATTTAACCCACTAAGGTTGCTGAACCTTTGTGAAGTCACAACAATGGTGTGCTTGTGTCACTTGTGTAGGCATGTGTTTGTATTGTAAAAAAAAACTAGTGTAAGGAAAAAAAAAAAAAAAAGTGACTAGGATTACCGTGGTCATATTAGGATGAGCATAAACTCCCCATGGACGATACAAACCAGGGTATGGAATTGGCGTCCCATACGGTGGGATCAATGGATGCTGAAAATTTGCCAACAAGAAAGAAAATAAGAATATTGTATCCTGTAGAGAATATATGCCTCTACATGATCCAAAAAAGGGATATATTCACCTGGCTTCCCCATATATAGGGGTGGGGAGTTGGAGAAGCAATTGTTGAGGGGAAAAATGGAGGTGGCATAGCTCTAGGACCATAATAAGCCTAAACAGGAAGCTCATCTATAAGCTGCAAAAGTTGATTATCTGTATATTCAAACTAATCTCTATAAAGTCAAAAAGCAATTAAAAAAAACAAACATATTCTCATGACAAACCTGCATAGAGCTAGACCAATCAGGATAAGGTGTTGTTGGTATTTCCTATAAATACAAATGAGAATGCATTACAAAAAAAAGGAAAAAAAGAAAAAAGAAAAAAAGAAAAAGAAAATGTGGGTTAAGAGGAAGGCGAGGATACCTGAACTGAAGAAGCAGGTTTGGAAGGCTTAGGAGGGGTATGCTCTCTTCCCCTGTCCCCATCGAGTTGTTTCATAAAATCCACTTCAAGTTCTACAGTTTATGACTAGAGCTCTTTTATCCGCAATAATATCTATGAAGCGCATGAACACCATATTGAATTACTAACAAACAAGTTGGAACAGGTCAATATTCTATCCAATGATCATATACCGTTCTTAAAGAAAAGCTAACCACCACAAGCATACAAAACTAAGTGCAACACAACTCAATCTAATCCAATAGTAACAATCTATTTGTACACAAAAGTATATGGGGCCTGTGGCAACAGAACGCGTAAGTACTAAGAACAAAATTATTTCAAAGTTAATCCAAGGTGCGGATGATGAAGAAGTGGTCCTGCAAATTAAAAGTCATATAGGAGACAAATAAAAGTCTGCATATAGGACATCGCTATCATTTGACCATCCATTACTAGTTTAACGTGGAGATGCGTGACCCAATTGATGATGAAATGCTAGATTTTCAACTTCTTCTTTTTTGAGGCTTTTAGAATAAAGTTTGAAGTGTACTCTTAGAGGCACAGTGCCACCTCCATGTTGCAGTTTACAACAGTTTCGTTATCATTCATTGTAAATACACTACTAATTGCTGACTTTGTAAAAAAATGGTTCTCTTGAACTACGGTGTTTAGTCACCATTGCTAAGTTCACCTCAGGACAAGCAAGGTCGTGAGCAGGGCCCAACCTTAAGGTCCGGTACACTCTTCAGTCTTCAACAACAGGCAAGCACCTCAGAACACAGGCTCATTTAAGTTGGAATGAATGGTTGGTGGTAATAGCCCAAGTGAATTACTGACCCCTCAAGGCTCGCCCCTTGAGTAATCGAACCAATCCAGCAATATTAGGCGGCAAAAATGGTCCAGTTTTGTTAGGACACATTGCTCAGTTGCATCATATCTTGTTTTACTCCACTTCTCTCTTTTTCTTTTTCTTTTTTTTTTTTTTACTTTTTTCTTTTTTAGGTGGGGGGTTAGGACTTGCAGACTTACTTACGGCACCGAAAGCGGGCCAAATAATCACCGATAGAAGAATCCAGTTTGACAAAACTTTGCCCACAACCCAAATATCAACACAGCCTACAGAAATCGACCCCATCTGGACATAGATCAACAAACCCACAGAAATCCACACAACCCAACTCAACCCACTTCAGTCACACAAGAATTACACAATGAAACAGTATATCTCATCAGGAATAGAAACACATCAGATTTTGAAGAGCAAACTCATCAGGCGTCCTCGTTGGCGGCGTACCTGGAGGTGTACGATGGTTGTGGCTCGAGAATGAGAGCGCTGGAGCTTGAAATTTGGGCGAACGAGCGGCGGAGTCGCACGTCAGCTCTCCGGCCCCGTGGTGTGAAGGGTGGCCTGAGAATGGTGGAGGAGGCGTTGCACAGGGAGGAAGTTTAGGGATGGGTGGGGAAGGGAAATTTTTGGTGGGAAATTTGGGGGGAAGGGTGTTTTCGCGCAAACGAATTTTGGATGCTGTGTCACCCGTGATGGACCTACCACGTCAGCCGTGGTGTGAAGGTATTTCTGATTGAAACACAGCGAAATGCTCAAACGGACTATCCCTCCTAGCAACCATTTACGTGACACATTCTTGTCTCTATTTTTTAAGGGGTAATTAATTATAAATGATAAATATTTATAAAATAATATCCACAAACATTTAACATTTCCCAATTTTAAATATTAAACTCTTATTTTATTGGGCCAATCAATTTTTTTTTTTTTTAATAAAGATGGATTCAACAATGGCCAATTAAATAATGTTGTACCTTCTTTTTTTTAACATGTCTGCATAGAGGGAGAAAAAAATTTGAACTAATGACTTGCGCTTCATAATGCATTATTCCTAATTGATTGAATTATCCATTTGATACAATACTGTTGTACTTAGATGGAAGTATGATGCGAGTTTAACAATTAGTATTATGAGGCATGTTACACATTATTCTTTTAACTATTTTTTAACGATCTCTTTTTGCAAATTCAATAGATCTATCACTGAATTTGTAAACTTATACGTGTCTCATACAAATTTAATTGTAAATTCACTAAATCACTGTATGAAAAATAGTTGAAAGATGGTTGAGATAATTATTTTTATTATTTATTGAAATCTAAATACTCATTTCTCAATTTATTCTCGGCTCATTGAGTTGATATGGTAGTGTATATGAGATATTGATTTTTTATTTTTATTTTTTTTAGAAATGTTATTTAGTATTTTGATTTTCCTATCATTCTCTCATTCTTCATTTTCAAAATAATTTGTGAACTTACACCTTCACTTATGTTGGTCCAATAAATTCAATGGATGAGAGAATGATGGAAGAATATTAAATGTAATTCTTTATTTTTCTTTTCTCAATACGAGTTGAGTTGAGTTAGATGCATTTGGTATTACAATTTTATAGGCAAAATATGTAATTTTAAACAAAATTATAAAAAAAATTGATTATTTTAGTTTGTGTTTTTAAAAATTAGATTGTATTTTTTAAAAAATGCACAATTTTAAAGAAAATTTTCAATTTTGCCAAACATGTCAAACAACATTTTTAAAAATCAAAAACACTTTAAAATCGTTATTTTTATATCACATTTTTTTTTATGGAAAATATTTAGTGTTGTTCTAGTGTTTTCTCAATTGTAATGTGGCTTTTAAAATTACTAATAGATTAAAAATTAATAATGATTTAATAGTAATTTTAAAAATTTCATCACAGTTGAAATAACATTAGAAGAATACCGAACTTTTTTAATTTTTTTAGCGTTAAAAAAAAATAAAAAATAAAAAATAATCCACCCCGTGAGAAAGTTGCAACGAATCTCATTTTGTTGCTGCGCTATTAAGGTCACAACACTTTTCTCATTCACTTTGTTTCCCATAATTTCGTTCAATTTTCTCTCTTTTTCTCTATCTATCTATCTATCTCTATCTCTCTGTTTGGTTTCTGAGAAATCTGTCGTTGGTTTAGAAAATGTGAGGAAAAAACTGGGTTTCTGCAAATCCAAGAGGTTTGCGTTTAATTTTTGGATTTGACCTGTTTTAAGATCTGTGGGGTTTGACGATCTCCAGAGCCATCATTGTTTGTGTCTTATGAGTTTGTTGGTGTTTCTTTGTATGGGTTTCTTAGATTAAGTTTGGAGTTGTCTGCTTCGAGTGAGTAGCTTCTGTTTGGTTGCTGAGAAAAAAAGTGGGAAGTAAAAGGACAGAAGAATTTTTTTTTAGTCTACAAGCTCAGTTTATTTGGTTCCACATAAACGAATCTGTTTCTTTTTATATTTCATTTTCCCAATTAATGAAGTAAGCTGGTTAGTAAGGTGTTCTTTTGTGGCCAGAAGAGCAGAATAAAATGTTTGTTCTTTGTCGAATGCGGGAAAAAAAAAATCTGATTGAATTGGTTTTTTAATTTTGACAAAACCCATTGTTGTTTTAATGGAATAGGGTTTTAAATAGGTCATTATCAAAGGTTGATGACCTCTCTACGACTAGAACATCATCTTCTATCTTTGGATCCTTCAGGTTCTTACGAATTTCTTGAACTTCATTTAACTTAATCCACACTTTCACTGGCATCACTCGAATATTTTCCATGCTTAACTTAACATGTTGAAAATTCATGATAGAAGAACTTGCAAAATGTTATATTGCTGTGTGTTTGAGTTATTGCTATATACTTTATTTACCAATTGCATTGATTAAGCAGCTTAGATTGAAGGAATGGGTGATTCCACTTGAAACTGCCGGATGATGTTGGGACATTGCGCAAGGGCTTTGAGTTCCATTTCACTCTCACGTTATACTGGGACAATGAAATAACTTATATGATCCATCCCTTCTGATGGCAGGATATGTTAGACTTTTTTCAGTATTTTGTTGCTTATTAAATATTTTCAGGTCATGCATCAATGCATGCTTTACTATACATGTAGGCTGTAGTTTACTGAAAGCTTAACTATGCAGATAGGTTATCCTAAAATCTGGAGGATAGACGAGTTTTAGTTAAGAATGGTGGTCTCTGGATATCAAAGTTCTTTAACAAACATATATAAGTTCCTCAAGGGAATTTTTTAGAAAAAACAAACAAGAGAGAGCAAAAAATAAGAGACAAAAAGGAATGTTTTCCATGGTTAATTTAACACGTTCAAAATTCACGATAGAAGAACTTGCAAAATGTTATAGTGCTGTGTGTTTGAGTTATTGCTACATACTTTATTTACCAATTGCATTGATTAGGCCGCTTAGATTGAAGGAATGAGTGATTCCACATGAAACTGCCAGATGATGTTGGGACATTGCGCAAGGGCTTTGAGTTCCATTTCACTCTCACGTTATACTGGGACAATGAAATAACTTATATGATCCATCCCTTCTGATGGCAAGATGTGATAGATTTTTTTCAGTATTTTGTTGCTTATTAAATATTTTCAGGTCATGCATCAATGCATGCTTTACTATACATGTAGGCTGTAGTTGACTGAAAGCTTAACTAGGCAGATAGGTTATCCTAAAATCTGGAGGATAGACGTGTTTTAGTTAAGAATGGTGGTCTCTAGATATCAAAGTTCTTTAACAAACATATATAAGTTCCTCAAGGGAATTTTTTAGAAAAAACAAACAAGAGAGAGCAAAAAATAAGAGACAAAAAGGAATGTTTTCCATGGTTAATTTAACGCGTTGAAAATTCATGATAGAAGAACTTGCAAAATGTTATAGTGCTGTGTGTTTGAGTTATTGCTATATACTTTATTTACCAATTGCATTGATTAGGCCACTTAGATTGAAGGAATGAGTGATTCCACTTGAAACTGCCAGATGATGTTGGGACATTGCGCAAGGGCTTTGAGTTCTATTTCACTCTCACGTTATAATGGGACAGTGAAATAACTTCTATGATCCATCCCTTCTGATGGCAGGATGTGATAGACTTTTCAGTGTTTTGTTGCTAAATAAATATTTTCAGGTATGCATCAGTGCATGTTTTACTGTACATTTAAGCTAATACTTTACAGCAAGTTTAACTGTGCAGGTAGCTTATTCTAAAATTTGGAGTATACATTTGTTTTTAGTTAAGAATGGTGCTGTCTGGATATTAAAATTTCTTTAACAAACATATATAAGTTCCTCAAGGGCAAAAAATGAGAAAAGGGGAATGGTAATATCTGTTATATACTTGTCTTAGGTATTTCTTGTCAAGCAATATCTGCCCTTAACCATCAGAGCTGTTGCCTCAACTATATGTTTTTGCTCTGATAGTGTTTTGATTTTTGTGTTGTTTCCAGGCCTCAGCTTTATCATAGATCAATGAAGCACATTGTGAAGATTATGACATTGCTGGTTGGCATCTCTGCCCTTTGGTTTGGCCTCTTGATGACATCTATGGTTCCAAGTAGCCATACCTTGTTAGTGAGTTAATTTTCAGAAGTTTTTTTATTTTTTATTTTTTTTTATTAATCTGTTTAATATAATTTCTCCAATGTAGACAATGCTCAAGGTGCCCTGTTTCCATCTTCTTCCCAGCTACCTATCTATTTTATCACGTGTCTTGGATGCTATGGCCTATTAATGGTTGGAGTTGGTTTGATGCGGTTTCCAACTTGTCCTCAAGAAGCATTGCTTTTGCAGCAGGTATTTTTTCTTTTCTGTTTTTCCTCGTTCGCTTAACACTGCCATATCATATATTGGGCATTTTGGTAGCATTGTTGTTATGCAGATTCCTCAGAAATCTGCATTCTTTTCTTTTAGTTGTAGATATGTTGAAGATGAGATTTCCACTTGTAAGTGTTGGGTTTTCTCACAACATTTGAACAACTACCCTGGCAACCATTTGTTGCATTCTTATTAAACACATTCCAAACAGAGGACGTTTCTATCTATACAAAGTCTTTATCAAGGATTTCTTTGATTATCAACTTTACTGCTAGCATATGGTTAGAGTTTTTCCCTTTTGCTTTTATACAATACATGCATAGCAGCTTTAAAGTTGCTTCTGATATCGTCCAAACATGACACATACCATAATGGTAATCTCAAATTTGGTTCCAACACACATACCAGGATGCAAATTGTGAAGTAGCTGGTGGATGAACCTTTATTAGTATTTTGCTGTGGGAGTGCTCATCTGATGAGAAACGCAAGCGTTTATTTGAAGAATTTGTATCAGTTCATCATGTTTATCACAAATTTGAAATTACTGACTGTTAGATGCATATGATTTGAGTTTATTTTTTTTCCTTTGGTGATAACCAGCAGCCTAAAAATGAGCATATTATGATTCTGGTAGGCAGTCTCATCTGTGTGCAGGTCTTTTGGAATTATGATGATATTTTTGCATTGCTATCCTTTTAAACGTAATTTGTTGATTAAATAAATATAATGTCCCTTAACTAAACTTTCAGTTATTATTCATTATAAAAAATAAAATTAAAAAAAATTAAAAATCATTATTGTTATTATTATCATCATTATGATCAATCATCACCAGTTTATTTTGTATATCCTTGAATCAAGATCATACTTGTTATCATGCCTTTCAGAGTCGTAATTGTAATGTTTCTTTTGTAGGACATCATTGAGGCCAAGGATTATTTGAAGCAAAGAGGGGTTGACGTGTGTTCTGAATGATTTGAGGATCCTTGAACAAATTTATGCATTTTTACTAATTGCTTATCAAGTGACCTCTTGTCTCAAATCAAAATCTGTGGTCTTCTCCTTGGGTCTCCTCCTTTCCTGGGTTTAAACCCTAATGATAAGAAAAATAATAGATCATTTTTAAACATTTCTTTTTCAATGCTCTTAAAGTGAATCAAAGATGATGTAAATCCTCGATCTCTAATAAAAGTATGATTTGGCTTTGAATCTCAAGCAAGTGTTATGAAAATAAATGTATAAATTTTTTATTGTGATCTAAACCAAACGGTATCTACAATTAACTTCGTAATAAACTGTTAAAAGCTTCTGTACTCCTTCGGTAGTCATTAATCTCCCAAATTTGACTAAAAGCTTTCCATACAACAAGTCTAAGCTCAAGCCACAAAAAGAAGATTTTTTTTTAAAAAAAAAAGGTCAAAATGAAATTTGGGTTTTTAAATTGTGTGTTAAATACTAATTTTGTCCACACAAATATATTGTTTCTATTTAAACTTTAAAGTTTTTAAAATGTTTTATAAATAATGTAACTATGGATCTCATGGAGAATCCTGACTTAAGATGAACTCTAGCGGCATGCTTAACACATACAAGTCAAACGGGAAATGGTGTTTCCAGTGGCAAACGGGTGAGTAACGCATAAGAACTTATATTTGGGAAGGGAATAATGCTTGGAAACGACTGCTAACACATTATTAGCTGAGAACATAAAATCATGTATCAACTAAGCCCCTACGAGGACCTACTTAATAATAAAAAATATATCAACTAAGCCTCATTGGAAAGATGAATCCCACATAAATACCATGAAATAGGTCAATTAAATTGAAAATTTATCTGTAGTACTAATAAAATAACTCTTGGGTAGTTCTTGGTCATCAATTTAGGTAAATCCATATTCCCCAAAAGACCTTATTTATTACAAGCAAAAAAAAAAAAAAAAGACCTTAATTATTAGCAAATCTTGTAAATAAAAGAATTAACTTTATAAGGTTATTGTAATATTTCATACTACTGATGTGTCAGTCCAATTAACCTTTTGATCAATTATTATTAACAAAAAATAATAATTATATATTAACAAGGTAGACATCAACTCGGTATCTAGTTCATAGTAAGCAAGGTTTACTATATGATGACGTAATAAAAGAGGCAAAAATCCGTAAATAAAAAGATATATAAACAGCTGTAGCTTGGGAAGTTGGTTTCAAAATCAGAATTCGACCGTTGAAACCCTAACCATTCTGCTTTCCCGTTCTCTCTACATTCTACTCATTAACCCTAACTCCTGCAAATATTGCGATCAAACAAACTCTAGGTATTCTTGTCAGAAAACCCAGAGAGAAACCTTAGAGATACTCTACTTCCCGATTCCCCCTTCGGATTTTTCATTTGCCCTAAGTCTCGGAAATATTCAGACAATCGTGAATTATCGGCATTCTCTGTGAGCAATTCCATAGAGAATTGAAAAGAAAGGCGGGGGAGATAGCCTGATTGGTTCTGAAACCCTAAAGTTACTTTACTTTCCAAGTCCCCCTTCAGATTTTCCATTAGCCCTAAGTTTTTGAAATATTGAGATCAACCAAGAATTTTGGGTATTCTTTGCGAGCAGAGCCTGAAAAAAGAAAAGGAGAAATGAAAAGAAAGGCGGGGGAGATAGCCTGATTGGTTCTGAAACCCTAAAGTTACTTTAATTTCCAAGTCCCCCTTCAGATTTTCCATTAGCCCTAAGTTTTTGAAATATTGAGATCAACCAAGAATTTTGGGTATTCTTTGCGAGCAGAGCCTGAAAAAAGAAAAGGAGAAATGAAAAGAAAGGCAGAGGAGAGTCGGTGTGGTCATGGAGAAAGTTGGGTGAGAGGGCCTATGATCGGTAAAGGAAGTTTTGGGTCCGTGTTTCTTGCCACTTTGAAGAAACCCAGGTCACGGTTCTCTTGTTTCCCTTCGGCCATGGCTGTGAAATCTGCAGAGGTATCTGTTTCGGCTTCGCTTCAGAAGGAGAAAGAGGTTCTCGACAACGTCAAAGGTTGCCCTTATGTGATTGGCTGCTTTGGGGAAGAGATTACGACCCAAGATAACAGTGAGATGGTTTACAATTTGTTATTGGAGTATGCTTCTGGAGGAACCCTAGCTGATTTAATCGAGAAATCTGATGGTTGTGGGTTGCCCGAATCCGATGTTAAGCGCTACACCAAATCGATTCTCAAAGGGCTTCGTCACATTCATGACTGCGGTTATGTGCACTGCGATCTAAAGCCTGAGAATGTTCTACTTGTTCCCACTATTAATTCTAGTGGTAATTTTGTGGCAAAGATCGGGGATTTTGGGCTGGCGAAGAGGTCAGCACAGAGTAAGAAGAGGAGGTTCGACTTGGACCTTTACTTGAGAGGCACTCCGCTATATTTGGCCCCTGAAACAGTGATTGAGAGGGTACAGGAGCCTTCCTCTGATATTTGGGCTCTGGGATGTGTTGTGTGTAAGATGCTTACTGGAAAATCCCCTTGGGATAGGGTGGAAGAGTTGAACACACAGGATCTTTTACGTATGATTGGTGATGGGCGTGAACTGCCTAAAATTCCGAGTGACATTTCTGATGAAGCGAGGGGTTTCTTGAAGGCATGTCTTGTGAGGAAACGCATGTTCAGATTCACGGCTGAGATGCTAATGGATCATACATTTCTGGCCAGTGTAGGCGAGCATGATGATGAAGTAAAGGATAAAGGACTACTGGATGTTCAGGATGAAGAACTAGTGGCTGCTCCTAGTTTTTCATGGTCCGAGACTGATTCTGAGTTTAGTGGTTGTTCTTTTTCGGGTGATTGGAGCTTGTATTCTGATGATGCTTCAGCCTTTTCTTCTTGGCCAGAAGAAGATGAGGATTCGGAAGTGCAATTCATTGAGAGCTCTGGCAAAAAAGTCTCTCTTGTGGGTCCTTTGAACTGCCTGGCTTCAACCATACCTATTGGAGCTTAGCAGTGACTATAGGAGATTGTTGGAGCTCAGATCTGGAAGTGCAATCCTGTGGTAGCTCAGATTCTGAGTTTAGTGGTTCTTCTTTTTCGGGTGATTGGAGCTTGTATTCTGATGATGCTTCAGCCTTTTCTTCTTGGCCAGAAGAAGATGAGGATTCGGAAGTGCAATTCATTGAGAGCTCTGGCAAAAAAGTCTCTCTTGTGGGTCCTTTGAACTGTCTGGCTTCAGCCATACCTAAGCCTATTGGAGCTTAGCAGTGACTATAGGAGATTGTTGGAGCTCAGATCTGGAAGTGCATTTCTTTGGTAGCTCAGATAAAAGAGGGTCTCTTGTAGGCTCTTTGAACTGCCTCGCTTCAACAATGTTTATTGGAGCTTAGTGGTGACTAGTCAATACGTATGAACTTTTCAATTGTACATTTTATATGATATTTCTAGCTAGCTAGTTATACTAACATTTGGAAAGTAACAATTCCAACAACTGTACATTGCATGTTCTGTCTTGCAATATTTTTTTGTACCATCTCTGCCGTGACTGGCTATATTGGTAGATTAGGAGCTCCCTTTACTAGAGGGTTACTATGGATCAACTTAACATGTTGAAAATTTATGACAAAGACATGCAAAATTTTATAGTGCTCTGTGTTTGGGTTATTGCTATATAGTTTAATTTACCAATTGCATTGAGTGAGCCGCTTAGATTGAAGGAATTGGTGATTCCACTTGAAACTGCCATATGATGTTGAGATATTGCGCAACGCTCTGAGTTCCATTTCACTATCACATTATACTGAGACAATGAAATAACTGTCTATGATCTATCCCTTCTTATGGCAAGCATATGGTTGTCTTTTTATGCCAAACTACATGTCTGTTTCTATCCAAATATAGTTCACATATTGAAGAGAATTTGTCAGTTTACTCCCATCAAGTGCTAAACTAGATTCAATCTGTTGCTTTCTTTGATAAAAAGTGTCTTGTTGGTGACACCAAGAGCTATATTCTTCTAAGCATTAATTAGAAATAATGAGATCAATGACCGATTCTCTTGGTTCACTCTAGCCTCAATGTAAATGAAGTTTAATATGCATTCTTGTATTGATTAGCGTGGTTTATTTAAGTGGAATGCGTTTTCTTCAAAATGATTGCTCATACTCCGTGCTTTGACAGCCAATAGATTTGTCATGTAGCTTATTTCTGATTTTGATTAATTTGGAAGAGAGGAATTGGGACGCAACTTAGTTTAGTGATTTAGTGAATTATTATGCTTTTGACTGCCCAAGTGTATGATCTATAGTGAAAGATGCTGATAAAGAAACTTCTTGCTTAAATCCATAGAGAGAATCTTTGTTTAGATGATCTGTATATGTTACATAGCAAAGGGTCCTTGGTCTTGGTGTTAAAATGATTCCCAAGGCAGGCCTTGGATTGGGTGGTAAAGGAGACAGGACTCGGAAAGAAAAGGGAGGAAGGTGGGGGGGGGGGGGGGGTGGGGTTTTGTGGGTGTGTTAATATTGCTTAGGTAGGAAAAAAAATGAGTTCATTGGTAAATAGGTGAGCAAAGAGGCTCTGCTTCTACCTGTGCTTAATATTCTTCGACAGTAATGCTGCGTGTGCGTGTGTGTGTGTGTGTGTTGATTTAACTTTTGGCATTGTTTTCTTACTTGAAAATCTATTCGTCACTCTATCCCTTATTCCATGTGAGGGAATGATATAATAGATTTGGGGTTTTTAGACACATGAAGAACTCTTGCATACTCCCTACTATTATTGTATGTGGAATTTTAACCTCAACTTTCTATTTTAGAAGAATAAGACGAGGAAGCAAAACTATGGGAGAAAAGAAGAATGCAAGGACAAGGAGTTTCTTTACCAATAAAAAGGAATATGGAAAAAGAAATTCATGAATATGTTTGAAAAATAGAAGCAAAGGCATATATTTTAAGTTCTAATGACATCATTACGGAGGATAGTGTCATCTATAAAACAGCTGACAGCATTTGCACATTTGCCAATTTTTTGAAGAGATAAGCAGGTCTCGAAGGCCTCCAGGTTATGCTGTGGATCCAGACTGCCCCAGCAGAAGAGATCTGTTAGTGAGTTAATTTCAAAAGATTTATTTTTTCTTGTTAATATTTCAAAAGATTTATTTTTTCTTGTTAATGTGCTTAAGATAATTTCTTTGCTGTAGATAATGCTCACTTTGCCCTGTATCCATCTTTTAAGATAATTTCTTTGCTGTAGATAACGCTCACTTTGCCTTGTATCCATCTTTTTCTCAGTTACCCTTCTATTTTATCGTGCTCCCTGGACACTAATAGTTGGAGTTGGTCTGATGCAATTTTGAACTTGTCCTCAAGACGAATTGCTTTTGCAGCTGGTATTTTGTGTTTTCACTCAACATTGCCATATCATATCTAGTGCGTTTGGCTAGAGTAGTTGTTATGCGTGCCTCTAATTTGTCAGTTTGCTTTTGGTGAAAACTCCTTTTCTTTTTTACTTTATGAAAAAAAGACCCTTTCCCTTTTTAACTGTCTAAGTTTATGAAGTTTGCTGGGGGCAGAACTCAGAAGTATTATAGCATGAATTGGGGAAACAAGGGTGAAAGAATTATTTTGAGAATACAATGAACTCTTGGTTATATGTCATTGCAAAATCTTTATAAATCTTATATGTTGTAATGCAGAATCATGGAAGGCAAATTGCATTTAATGTTAATCCTTAAGTATTTCTTAATCCATTATACTGTGTTACAAAGATTCCTAGAGAAATCTGCATTCTTTTCTTTTAGCCGTTGATGTATTGCAGATGAGATTTTCTACTTGTAAGTGTTGGGTTTTCTCACACACCTGAACAAATATGCTGGCAACCATTTATCTCATTCTTATTTAAAACAATTCCGGGGAAAAGGATGTTTCCATGTGAAAGACTTTGTCAAGAGTTTCTTTGATTGTCAACATTACTGCTTGCATAACAGCTTTAACTTAAATAAATAAATATTTATTTAACTTAATAAAAAAAATGAAGGGAGATTTTTAAAACTAGGTTTGACCACTATCAAAATTAGGCAGGTCCCAACTCCATTTTAATTAGCTGTTCGCAAGTAATTGAACTAATTAGCTTATCTAGGAATTGAAGTGTCGGCATGAGGTTCTTAGGTCCTCACACATGTGATGTCTAATGTGTTCAGAGTTCATAGCAAAATATTTCCAGCTGTTAGGGTTGTAATTATTATTATTTTATTATTTTTTGCAGATGAGAAAAACCAGTACAACAAGAAATTACATTAACTTTTGTTTGTATTTGCTCAGAAAATAATAATAATAATAAAAAAAAATCCAAATCAAGCCTTTTTTCACAGCTTTGTGGGAGTCCTTGTGATGGAGCAAGCAAGTGAAAATGTTGCCAGTGAAATTGATCGTAGCGATTCGTAATAATAAATTGTTGCAAGTGCATTTGAAGATATTCATATTTATCTCAATTTTTGGCCCGCCTCTAAAAAGCCAAAAAAAAAAAAAAAAAAAATTCACATACCCTCCTCAATTTATTACCTAATTGTCACAATTGAACGTTTATGGGAAGACAGGATCCGGATCCCTTCAATTGGGGAGAAATTTGAGATTTTTTAATTGTTAATCGTGGCCCTTCGTTTTAAACTCAATGGTCTATAAAATCGTTTAAACTTCAGTAAAACAAAAATCAACATTTAATGCCTTGGTTATACTAAAACAATTAGCATTTTATAAACCATTGAATTTAAAATGAGGGGTCACGATTAACAATTGGAGAATCTCAATTTTTTTTCCGATTGAAGGGATCTCAATGCAGAAAAACTTTGTCAATTGTGTGATAATTTGAGAGAAATATATGGACTTTACTCTCCCTAATAAATAATAACAGTGATGAAAAGTGCCTTCAATAAATAAAGGGAATTAAGATAAAGTAAACAAAACATGGTGTAATAATTGTAACTATTTACGCGAGCTGTAAGAATCGGATCCTCCGAAGCAAATGTGGAACATTCTGGTCATTTAATGTTTATGTCCGGGATTTAGGGTAATTTTGTGAATTTAGATAAGTTCCTAAATACATTTATTTATGAAATCGTGTCAGACAAATATTTATTATATTTTAATGCAATTATTGTTGCACATGCTTTTGCCATACTTAGCATTCAAAGATGCATAAACAAGGGAAGCAATGCTTTAAATCTAATTAACTTTATCCATAAACGAATTGAGATCTCCTCCAGTTACTTAAAATTAGAGATTCTTATATTACAAAATCGTGATCGTTCATTAAAATTTGATGGTCTATACCACCTTAGTAATATAAACACATTCAGTGGGCGGTTCGGTTCATCTTCTTCTTTTTTAAGAACATAAAATTAATCTTTTTACATATATTATTA
The DNA here is from genome assembly GCF_965113065.1 of Corylus avellana. NCBI lineage: Eukaryota > Viridiplantae > Streptophyta > Magnoliopsida > Fagales > Betulaceae > Corylus > Corylus avellana. The sequence goes on from NC_142495.1 coordinate 2,074,310, forward strand.
TCCGATCATTCAAATAAAATCAAAGGTTATGGTATTACAATTCAATCTGTTAAACCGATTGCTATTCACGTATATTTTAAAATATGTCAGTTTTATAGACAAAAAATATTCTAGAAAGATTGTCTTTTTACCTTTTTATTTTCCCCATTGTTTGTCAAAAGTAAATTGATTCAAATTTCACATAAGGGTTTTGATTTTCATTTCAAGCTTCCAAAAGATATAATTGAGACTTTGCAGAACATGAAAGCTATCTATTTTCATGCGTTTTATTGGATCAAAAGCAAAGAATAATTTTGACAAAAGTACAAAAAAAATAGGTTGACCCCAACCACATGGCACGCCTATGATTCCAATGAACACTCTCATGATAACGCTAGTCACCCAAGAGTGTCCCCCACTCGTCCATTTCCAAAACATGTACATCATCTCTCTTTCTTTACTCCCACAGTGTCTCTCTCTCACAGACAATTTCTTCTCTCTTTCGTATTCACCTTAATATCCAGCTCAAACATACCCAACAGCACCCTTTACTCATTTCACGACCATCTCGTCCCTCTCTCTGTCCCTCTGTCTTTCACACTCTGAAGCATACCCATTTGTGGTCTTATGCTTGCTGCAATGCCACGCTTTCTAGATCCGCCATTCTGAGCGAGACCCATTGTTTTCAGCCATCCCAAAATGGGCGTTCTGGGGGACTCTTGGTGTTTCTGCAAAGGCGTGGGAAAGTCCGAGAGAATGAAAGCTGCCATTTTCTCTAACAAAGCTTCCGCCATGGTCAGAATCTCCGGCGCCGGCACCGGGTTCCTGATCCACCGGAATCTGCTCTTGACCACTCACGCTAATTTTCCGTCCGTGGCAGCTGTCGAGAGTTCCGAGATCTGGCTCTACAACGGTGTCTCGGCGAGCCTTGTTCCTCACAGGTATTGGTTATTGGGTTCTGTTTGTTTGCTGAGAAAATGTAATATTTGTTGAGTTTGTTCAGTAACGTTTTTTGGGTTGTTTTTTTGATAAACCGTGGTTAAAAATGAAGGAAGGTTTCCAGTTTGTTTTGGGTTCGTTCCTTTGTATTCTTTTGTTTTTTGGGAACGGTTTGAAAGGCTTGCCGTCAAGTGAGCAAAGTAGTTGTAGTTGTAGTAGGTGCAGATAGAATGGAGGTTTTCATTTTTGTGGGTCCCAATGTTTAAAGTTTATAGCTTCATTATTTTTGAACCAGTGGAGAAATAATTGTTTAGTAATTGATTCTGCGTTCTGTATCCTATGTCCTATGCGATGCTGATTCTGAATTACCGGCTTTGTTTGTATAGAATTTATGTTAAGCCATGATCTCTGTCATTTTGTGAATTGTAAAACCAGATTCCAAAATGATCTGCATATCCTAAGGTGATTATAAAAATAAAAATAAAAAGTGAAAAGTACTACTTCTGAAAGAAGAATTCAAAAGAAATAGAAATCGATGGAAGAGGAGTGAAAATGTAAGTTCAAATTGGATTTAGGCTTATGGTAATATGAGAAGATGGGTTTCTTCATTGTTTGAGTGCTATGACCATGACTTTTGAATTGACTTTGAGCTATTAAAAAACACTTCCAATTCTGACATCCCTTTTAGTAAGTGTTGGAATTTGAGGTGGATTAAAAGCGATTTGCAATGAAAACTTCTATCAACTTGCCATTGTCCAGGACTTCTCATCTTTAGATATGTATGTGTAACAATTGTAAAATTCAATAAATGAAGGGTTCTCCTGTTGTTAGGGGCATCTTACTGCATAGCTTATTTAAATGCCTTAATCAAACTATTGCCTTTCTTAGGCTATGTTACATGGACTTAACTATAAGGATAGGTGCTTGTATGCATCTAATTGTTGCACTCATCTAATCCCAAAATCTCTAGCCATGGGGATGTTTCTGAAATCTGGTAGATTTTTCTTTTTCTATACCGTTAGGTATCATGGACAAACATGTCTTCATGGTCATTAACTCTGTATATCATTATTCCTTATGAGTGAAATGTAATCATCAATTTGGAATGTAACCATCAATTTGTATCTTTTACACTCAAGAATGTGCCTAGACTACCAGGTATGACTATTTTTGTAACAAGACATTTCTCATCCCATTTGTTTTTTTTTTCTTCTTCCTTTTCTTTTTTGTTTTGTTTTATGCATGGAGTGTGCTACTATAGAGATAATAGTAGGGTACTATCAAGTAAATACCTTACAAAGGGGTTACTAATTGCACATTTTTATGTAAGTGGCCCAAAAAAAAAAGGAATAAGTGAAGTTACCTTTTACTTGAAATAATGTTGATCTAGTTAATTCATTTTAGTAAACAATTGCAATTTTTAGAATTATGATTGAACATTGTTTAGAACTCAAACTTGGGTAATTGACAGACAGTGGCCTAGGTGACTTCAGTGTGGACAAGTGAAAAAAAAAGTATTAGGATTAAGATATTAGATGCTTGGGTACAAAACATAATTTCCTTTGTTATCTATGCTTTTCTATAAAGAAGTCTTATCTTTGAGTACATGTGTGTCAGGGTGTGTGCCAAAAAAAGTCTTATCATGCTATTATGCTAAAATCTGCATCTTTGTGGATGGGTGTGTTCTTTTACCCATTTCTCCAGTTTGGCAATCACATTGCCATGCGTTTGAAGATATAATAGCTTTTAATGCTTGATATAATACACACGTAAGTAAATATTTATAGTTGGAAAGTTGGTTGGAGATTGAAAGAGAAGCCGACTCTTATACTTAAAACCTTTAGTTGGCACTGCCTCCACTCTATTTTCCACTTTGAAATAACACTGCTATGCCTTCAAAGATTTGAGAACTTTGAATGCTTAATTTGATACACATATAAGTACATATGAATATACAGAAAATTACTTGTGGATTGAAGGAGGGGCTTTTTCTTTTTATAAGCCTTCCTTGGCACCGCCATCGCTCTAATGTTGGCTTCCTGGCCCTACTGCCAGTACCAGTCTTTGAACCTCTCTCACCATCTTCTTGACGGAAACAAATGCAACTGCATTGTTCACTTGCTGTCTGCTCTATTTACTTTTGTAAAGATTAGGTTTAGTTATTAATTGGATTGGAGAGAAGCACATTTAGGTTTCACTTGTTTATCATAGGATCTTTGAAACTAGTGATAAATGCAAGATAAAGAAGCCATAACTGCAACGCCCTGAATATTATACCTATTACAAATCCATATCTAGGCGTGCTACTCTACCTCTTTGACCTTTAGGAATACTTTCTAACATATTGCAGCGGAAAAATATAAACCAAGAGACTGGAATGGTACATAAATTTAAATCTTTTCTATTACATGCATTCGAGTTCGCCAAAGCTCTAATCAACTGCAAATCACAGTGAGCATTATGTAACTTGTTACATCAATATTCCTTACATGATGATCCTTGTACCTATCAGCTATACACATCATATTGCTCACTTTCAATTCTACATAAATCATATAGTGTTTTATACCTTAGACCTTACTACCATTAGCTCGAATTCCTTATCTTTGTCGTTGCTGTTGTCTGATACTGATCTGACTTGACTTTGTAAACAATGTTTACAAGTGGATTGATGACTCCACGGCTCAGTAAGCAAGCAAGCTGGTGTCAGCGTGTATCTACGTAAACATTTCATAACTCAATCATGACATAAGTACTTGTTTATAAAAATCTTTGCAACATTTTCCTGAAAACCTTCCTTTGTAAATGCGTTCATATTTTTGCTGAAATCATAGAATCGCTTTGCTAAAATCATACTTTTGTAAACCTTTTTTGTAAACATACCTTTCTTAAAATGCATGATAAAAACCATTATGTATCTCAAACAAATCCATAAACTTATATCATCATATAGAAATCATGTTACTGCAAAACATTACATATTAGTATTACTCTAACTTTAAAACATGGTGGCTTCTGCGATTTCTTTACTTTACTATACTTTATATTCTTTATACTTTTCCTTATCTTTTCCCTTTACCCTTTTTCCTTTTCCTTTTCTGTTCTCATATCATCGCTCTAATTAAACCGCAGAGTCAAGGTTGCATTTCTTGCGATCAGCCCCTTTCAGCAAGATTAGCCTGCTCAACCCCTCTGTACGGTCGCCCTGTACGCCAACCCCTTTGCTCAGGGCTCCGTGCAGGCGATAATCCACCACAGGGCCACACCCACTGCCCACTTTTAGAAATTCATAAACATTTTTACACGTGGTACCGGTGGTTCATTTTCTTTACTTTTTTTATTACCTTTATTTCCTTCAACTTTTATATATATAGTTATAAAGCCTTCAACTTGGATGTGTAAGAAGAGTGAGGAGACGGTGGATCACCTTCTTATTCATTGTGAGGTGGCGTCTGCTTTGTGGAGTGCCTTTTTTGGCCGTTTTGGGTTATCATGGGTGATGCCTGGTCGGGTTTTCGAGTTGCTAGCTTGTTGGTGGTCTGCAGGAAGGGGGGGGAGTGCTACAGTCTGGAAGATGGTGCCTACTTGCTTTTTTTGGTGTTTATGGAGAGAGAGAAATAATAGGTGCTTCGAGGATGTGGAGAGGTCTTTCGAGGACTTTTTATCCTATTGTTTTCATACTCTGTATCTTTGGACTGTAGCGTTTGTTTTTCCGGTTTCGATTAGCTATAATGATTTCCTTGTACGTTTTTCCCTTTCTAGTTAGGTGATCCTCCTTGTATACTTCCAGTGTACTCCGGGGCGCCTACGCTTTTAATAAAGTCAACTACTTACTTATCAAAAAAAAAGCCATTTTACTGTTCAGCTCCTTTCTTAGCTTATAAACCTTAGAAAATATGCATATTACAACATATCTGAAAACATTGTAATAAAACATGCATCATTTGCAATAATATTTGTAAACCAGTTCTCGCCACACATTTCATGCACCAAACAATTTCATAATTTATATAATTCATAATGCTAAGAATGACCTGGGCTTTTCTTGAAAACATAACATAAAACTTTGTTCATAAAATACCCTAGGTCGACATTCATAAAATACTAGCACAAATGTAAACTTGTTTACGTCAATTGCTCAATCCCCTTTATACCTTAACCGCACAACGCATTGTTCCATCGCCGTGACTAATCCCTTGAACGTCGCCTTGCTTGAAGATCTACAATAGTGTCACACAATTTTCTTATTCATTAGGTCCCATCTAAAATCCTAGCTTTTAAAGACACTCTAATTCTTTAGTTCCTTTAACTGACTTTCCCAAAGTCATTATTCTAATTTTCATCCCTATGTAGCGTTTCTCACTCTCCTTAAAACTAGGGTTAGGCTTCACAGCTAAACCTCTATTGCTTTAGTTATTCGAATTACGAAACCTCTCTCCCTTCAAATTTCAAACTCTCTCTTTCTTTCCTCAGGAAACCTTCACTTTCTAGTGATGAGTAATCCTGTTCGAACGAACCCCAAGGGGTTGGCCCAAGTGGTGGAGGCCTTGGTCTTGGGGTTTGCTCCCTTCAAGGTCCAAGGTTCAACACCTCATAGGTGCAAACAATTCCTTGGGGCCACACTCCCTGGTGAAAAGTCAGCGATTTAACTAATTCCGTGTAGGGAAACTTCCTAGGGTACGGTGCACGGGACCGGAATTTACTCTGCAGGGGTGGATCCAAAGGGCTCTGCCTTGGAGAGGTTCCCCGGCATTAAAAAAATAAGTAATCTTGTTCGAACGACCTTCAAACATGGTTTGAATGAAACTCTCGAAGCTTTCCTTATGTGAACGGCTGGCGACCCACAAAACCCATAGTCTCTACGTGAAAGCTCCTACAAACCCGTATTAAAATCATACCATTCCCTTTCTCCAAATTTTCACAACACCATATCAACCAACATACCACACTCATATATCGCTTGCTAGTCCTTGGAGGTGTCTTCAGTTAAGCAAAAAATTCAAGGCCTAGTGTTCAATTAGGAGACTTTGGGGCTGGGATTCTAACATTTCTTTGTATTAGGCTTATTTTCTAAATTTTTAGTTACTGACTGTTATCATGGTTGGACTTTTTATCAATGAGTAGCTATGTGATGGTGCATCAACAGGATTGGTGTCCCACGCCCCTGGATCCCTTAAACAACCTTTTATTATCAAAACAGGAAATAAAAACGCAATAAAAAACACTGTTATCATAATGATGCAAGTCTCATGTGTTATAATTTGATTCAATTATCATCAGATTTTATGTGGAGTATGATGAATGTGTGATTCTCTTATTGTAGGCTAATGTAAGGAATGAGATCTAGTGACTTTCCTCTCCTATAATATTTATTTTTTATTATATTTTGGTGACTTTCCTTCATGGATTATGCTAGGCTCTGTATTGTTAGGAATTCTCTAATGCATTTATTTCTTGTGTTCATCGACTGGTTGCAGGTTTTTCATCACCAGCTCTGTTTTAGATCTTACAATAGTGGGTTTAGATGCCATGGACGGAGATTCAAATGCCCAGGGACAGCAGCCTCACTACTTGAAAACATGTTCTAAACCAAATCTGGATCTGGGAAGTGTGGTTTACCTCCTAGGCTACACAGAGAAAAATGAATTGACAGTTGGTGAAGGAAAGGTGGTGATTGCGACCGACAATCTCATAAAATTGTCAACAGATGGAGTAATATGGAGCCCTGGGTCCGCAGGATTTGATGTACAAGGTAATCTAGCATTCATGATCTGTGATCCTATGAAACTAGCCACATCTCCAAATACCAAGTCCTCTTCAACTTCATCATCATCCTCGTCATCTTGGAAGAAGGACCCTCCTATGCAATTTGGTATACCTATTCCCATTGTCTGTGACTGGTTAAATCAGCATTGGGAAGGCAGCCTCGATGAACTTAACAAACCGAAGTTGCCAATCATTCGATTGATGTCTGCAGGCCAAAAAAGTGAGCATTCTTGTGCTTCATTCACATTGCGTCAAGTTTTTAAGCCAACCGATTATGAAGGAACCCCTTCCTCTTCGAATATAATCTCAAAAGCTAGGGATCATCTGCCTGGGCCAAGCTGTTCTGCTCCAGCTAATAATGTTGAAGGAGAAACCCGAACAAGTGATTTGCATGCAACCCATGTGCAGGGAATCCCAACTCCAGAAATATATGAATCACCAAGGCTAACATCAGTTCCTGTTAGGAAGAACGAAAGTGCACAGATCCAGCTCTTGGATATTAATTTTCCTCCAAGGGTTGTGAAAGCTGCAGTACTGCCTCAGCCAGCCAAACGGCGGCCCCTTAGCTCTGATGAGAATTATGTGAAGGAACTTCCTCCGGAGATCCCATTAAGAGAAGACCAAATCAAGTATAAAGGAGTTACCAGTGCTGGTGCAGATGCTGAGGTTTCCTCAACAGGTTCTGTGAATGGGGCACAAAGTGAGGTCCAGTCTTGTTCATCTCAAATAGACGTTTCAGAGGTGCAGAATGGGTATAGCAGCGAGGGAGAGACTACCATGTACTCTGCAGAAACCGCTGAGAGTCGAAATTATACGAGTCCTAGAGAAGGAAAGTTTCAGCCAGTGGGACGGAGCCAGAGTTGTGTAAGTTACAATAGATTGGGGATTGTACAGAGGAACAACTCGGGGGCTCGGAGAGCACTACTAGAGAAGCAGAGGAGCTTCATTCATGGAAGGAAGATGTATTCACAAGCGGCAACTTCTCAAAGGAGCAACGACTATTTCAGCCCAACTGTATCCTCAATCATGAAGAAGCGGAACAATTTGGAGCAGCAGCCCAGTCGACCCCGGAACAATTTGGAGCAACCCAGCAGACCCCGGCAAAGTGCCGTTCATTCTTCTCCGAGATGGATGTTTTAATTGATTCTTGACTGGTATGATACTCAAATAGAGGTCAACAACACAATTATAGTGTTTTTACAGTGTTTAAATCAATGCCCATTTAATCTGCCACTATGGTGGTATATACTGTGACAAATTTGTTGTGACTATGTGCAGTGGTGAATAAGAAAATTCAGCCATGTTACTTACTAGTTCCATGTTGCATTTTTCTTTTTTCTTTTATGGAGATTAAATTCCAGGTTCACAGTTCTTGCAAGAAACCTCAAGGAAAGATGTCTGGTTAGAACAAATAGGATAATATGCAGTGCTGAACAATTGTCTACTCCTCCAAGCTTGTATTTGTAATGCGCCTTTGAATCATTTTTCCCTGAAAGTAAAATTCACCACCTTGGTGAAGCCCAAGGCCAGGTGCTTCAAATTTAACCCAAGCCATTAATTAATACCCAAAGTCTAGGAAGTCTAAGAAAGGAGATTCATAATTCATCTATCTCATCTCATAGTGGAATGGAATGATATCAATAAACTGTTAACTCTACGCTCAGTCCTCACTTTGTGCCCAAAACAAATAGAGTATTTGTATACTCGATTTGTATACAGTAGTTAAACAAGATTGTGAGTTTCATCTCTATCTGTGTGGTACAGAGTTAGAAAACCAATTCCGCGATGTAGCAGAAAATCTCCTGGATGTGATTGCAGCCGTATGATCTGAAAGAGAAATAACTAAAGGCGTGGGGGAAGTAGGAGGCACTGTAAGGCATGTATGTGTTCCGTCTACACGCGCGCACAGCTAAGTGCGTTTCTTTATTGTTGCAAGTCCCACACCGGGAAGAAGCAAGAAAGTCATTACAAAGAACAAGTATAATAAGCGAAGTGAGCGCTTATATCAAAACCACGCAGCCGCGCGGTGAGCACAAAGCGAACTATTCTTTCGCCTTTTACTAAAGAATACCGTGTGCGCGCCGCAATCAGCGGCATACGCCAATTTTTGAAGGAGTTCCCCTGCCAAGAGGAGCTCCACATATCAGTCCAAATTTTTTTTTCTGTAGATCTCCGGCGACGACAGCCGGTTCCTAACCCACCGGGGTCTGCTATTGACCACTAACGATAATTTTTTGTCCGTGGCAGCTGCCAAGAGTTCCAAGATCTGGCTCTACAACGGTGTCTCGGCGAGCCTTGTTCCTCAGAGGTATTGGTTATCGGGTTCTGTTTGTTTGCTGAGAAAATGTAGTATTTGTTGAGAGTTTGTTCAGTAACGTTTTTTGGGTTGTTTTTTTTGACAAACTGTGGTTAAAAATGAAGGAAGGTTTCCATTTTGTTTTGGGTTCGTTCCTTTGTATTCTTTTGGTTTTTGGGAATAGCTTGAAAGGCTTAGCGTCAAGTGAGCAAAGTAGTTGTAGTAGGTGCACAGATAGAATGTTGATTTTCATTTTTGTGGGTCCCAATGTTTAAAGTTTATAGCTCCATTATTTTTGAAGCAGTGGAGAAATAATTGTTTATTAATTGATTCTTCGTTCTGTATCCTATGTCCTATGCGATGCTGATTCTGAATTACCGGCTTTGTTTGTATAGAATTTATGTTAAGCCATGATCTCTGTGTGAAACCAGATTCCAAAATGATCTGCATATCCTAAGGTGATTATAAAAATAAAAATAAAAAGTGAAAAGTACTACTTCTGAAAGAAGAATTCAAAAGAAATAGAAATCGATGGAAGAGGAGTGAAAATGTAAGTTCAAATTGGATTTAGGCTTATGGTAATATGAGAAGATGGGTTTCTTCATTGTTTGAGTGCTATGACTATGACTTTTGAATTGATTGACTTTGAGCCATTGAAAAACACTTCCAATTCTGACATACCTTTAGTTGAGTGCTGGAATTTGAGGTGGATTAAAAGCGATTTGCAATGAAAACTTCTATCAACTTGCCATTCTCCAGGACTTCTCATCTTTAGATATGTATGTGTAACAATTGTAAAATTCAATAAATGAAGGATTCTCCTGTTGTTAGGGGCATCTTACTGCATAATAGCTTATTTAAATGCCTTAATCAAACTATTGCCTTTCTTAGGCTATGTTACATGGACTTAACTATAAGGATAGGTGCTTGTATGCATCTAATTGTTGCACTCATCTAATCCCAAAATCTCTAGCCATGGGGACGTTTCTGAATTTTTTTAGATTTTTCTTTTTCTATACCCTTAGGTATCATGGACAAGCATGTATGTCTTCATGGTCATTAGCTCTGTATATCAATATTCCTTAGGAGTGGAATGTTACCATCAATTTGTATCTTTTACACTCAAGAATGTGCCTAGACTACTTGGTATGACTGTTTCTGTAACAAGACATTTCTCATCCCATTCCTTTTTAAAGTTCATGGGTCTAAAGTGAAGTTACTCATAATTTTTTTTATTCATGTTATGTCCAGTGGTACTCATACAGATCATCTAAATAATTTCTAGGAAAATTTTAGTAAAAACTGTCTGATGCCAATCATTCGTATCTAATGAGAAAGACAAAACTAACACAACCACAAAAAGTTTCCTATCAATAGAAAACTCTGATAGAGTGATAGAGTATTTCTTTTGGTCTTCCCTTACCTTCTTCAGCAACTAGAAACTGAGCTCCATTGTAATGCTCTGAGGTCGACAAACCAGTACCAACTGTAGAAATTGTGGTGGTGGTGGTAGTAGAGGTGATGATATCTTGGTTAGCTGCTGGCCCAATTCCCCCTTCACTGCCTCTGCCTCTCTTTCCATGTGGGCCTTTCTCTATGAATACCTTATGTCTACGTTCGTGTTTTTGCATGCTGATTTCTCAGTTATATAAATGTGGATAAGGCAATGGTCGTCTTAAAAAAAACATAACCACAACATCACACCAATTTTACACTGATTGATGTATTGAGTTTTAAGCGACATTTTTTTAATTTTTTTTTTAGGTAGTAGAAAGCGACTTAAAATACAACACGTCAACCAGTATGAAATGAACATAAAAAATAACGTTACTTCAATATCAAAATGGGACTTAATTAATGAGAACACCATCTAAATAGCTAAATTATAATGTCCCCTATTGTTAAATTATAGGGGGAGTCATTTTGATTTTTTTTAACGCGCGGTTTGATTTGAGAGGGTATAATTGTTTTTATATATTTATTTATGTTACTTATTTGGGGAAAATAAAGGTCTCGAATGTAAAATCGACTTAAACTGGAGTCTTAAATCTATTAAATTGAAAATTAAATATTGACAAAAAAAATATATAAATGTCAAAATGTTTGTATTCTTTGTCCAGAAAATGCAAGAAAATACACTCCAGCTACCGGTGAAAGTTACAATAATTTGACATGTGTTTGTTTTCTAACCTACAATATATCGACCCAAGGCTTAAAAAAGTAAAAGATTTAAGCCAACAAATGACACTGAGAAAAAGGTAAAAACAAAAAAAATGAAAGCCAATTTCTCGTTTGCATTTCTATTTTATCTTCCTTAACACGTGAGTTCTTCCTCTTCTCTCTATGTTGAATATTGGCTATATAAAAAATTATATATAATCTACAAATTTATCTTATAAAAGAGTGCAAGCTAAAATACTATATAGTTTTTGTTACAAGTTCTTAGTAAAATGTCAAGTTAATTATTAAAAAATTTAATTTGTTATTTATTTATTTTATGTCATCATATCTGTTGCCACATAAATTTTAGCCAAAACTGTCGTATCATATATATGTCAATCATTTTTTTTTTTTTTTTTAAGAGATACAAACACAAACAGAGCAAAAACAACAAGACACAAAACTAATAAGAGGGTGAATCTTTCCCACTACAAATAGAAAAAGAAGGGGAATGGGGTAAGCGAGTGGGAATGTACTCAGAGTGAGCTCTAGTTGAAGCCCAATAAGCCACGTGGCGGGTGTAGAAGTTTGCACTTCTGTAAACTTTTCTTGCCTTCTAAGAGAAAGATGAGGGAATCATAGCAATAGAGTCAGCAATAATGTTCTCAATTTTCTAATCTTGAACCTAAGACGGGTGTTGGAGCTCTATGATGACTATAAGAGAGTCACATTCCAAAATGAAATATGAGATGTTGAGGGAGATAGTCAAAGAGACTGCAAGAGACATGGCCAAAGCCTCCCCATAAGTGGGGTCACATGGAGGGCTGATCTTTGAAAGAACCTTAATTATTTTGTCACTTGAATCTCGGCAGACTGCACTTTGAGCAGAAAAAGTGTCTCTTACAGCTGTGTCAAAATTAATCTCGAAGGAATTGGCTGTAGGAGGGATCCATTTTTCTGTAGGGGAAGATGAGAGCCCTTTCCAAGCGATAATGTCGATCATTTTCTCTTGCACAAAAAAAAGGCTATTCTTTGGAAGACGTAATCCGGTAAATCCGTATCCCATGAAGAAAGACAAAACGAAGAAAGCCACAAAAATGATTGGTGGAATAGAAACCCAAGTGGCTGCCGGCCGGTGGACCTTTCAAAACATGAGATACTACCCAATCCTATTACCCGTTTACAAAGAGGGACAGAGAGAAGCTCTCGCATTAGGCGAGAGATTTACATATTTGCTGTGTCTACACGTACGCGCGAACAATTACGTGTGTTTCTTATTGTTGCAAGTCCCACACCGGGAAGAAGCAAGAATGTCATTTGTAAAGAACAAGTATAATAAGGGAAGTGAGGACCCATAACAAACCACGCAGCCGCGCGGTGAGCACAAAGCGAACTATTCTTTCGCCTTTTACTAAAGAATACCGTGTGCGCGCCGCAATCAGCGGCATACGCCAATTTTTTAAGGAGTTCCACTGTCCAAGAGGAGCTCCACATATCAGGCCAAATCTTTGTGTTGTATAACTTAGCCGAGCTGTTTGCTTGGTGGAATCAGCCTAAATATAAATAATATTGGTGCTACACTTCAAAAATAATAAAATAAAGTACTAATAATTTTTTTAATATAACTAATTGGAAATGCTAATAATATTTTTAATTGGATATAGTAGAAAGTTAGCTTGATCCACAACAACTATGTGGCACTACGATATTATTTTAAACCACTGCTACAACCCCTTAATGGGACGCCATTTTGGCTCAGGATACACTTCAGATCAATGTTTAATAAAACACAAGAGTACAACTTCAAAGAAAAACTCACTGCTATCGACAATGTTTGTGGCACCATAAATAGCAACGATCGATAACAATGACAAACTTCATTTTTGGATCCAATGTTATTATTAGTAGGATCCCCATGCGTGTTTCACTGAAGTCATCCCAGGAAGGGGTAGAGTGAGAGTTGTAGTTGACTCGAATAAACCTAGCTTCTCAATGAGTTTCTCCACCATGTAACCAGCCAAGTAAGAAATTCCAGAGGTCCCAATCCCAATTGCAAGGTAGTGCAGCACAGTTGTTATGTACTTCAAAACTGGTGGATTTTGGATGGAAGCCTTGGCAATGGCAAGTAATGTGATGCATAAAACAGAAGCTGCTGCAACTGCTGCAAGCTTAAGGTACTCGTTGTCGCTCTCATAAAATGAGAAGCCATACACCAGTGGAGGCACTAAGCCAAAAATAAGGAATGATAATATTGCAACTGAGGCATGAAGAATGAAATTCTTTTTCTGCCCCAATTTTTCTTCGTACTGATTCACTTGTTCACGTTCTTGATTCGAGGCCACTCTAGATTGATCATTCTTTAATTCCCTAAGCTGTAGTTTAATTCAATAAGTTATATAAACTGAAACAAGTTCCATATATATCACATGACATATTTATAAGGATTCTTTATTGAACAAGTTAGTTAAATCCTCTCTAGCTAGGACAATTATGTCATGTTTTGGAGAATGTCTAACTGATGCGGAGAATGTCTAAATGTATCAGCAACAACAACAATAATGCAATTGTTGTTGTGACACTGTAGAAAGTTAATCTTGCATTGAGTGAGTGGATTATAAGGATGTTAATGAGTGCTAAGTTCCACATTAATTATTTACTCAGTAAAACTGAGCTTTATAAGCAATTATAGGAAACTCGAAAAGTATTTTAACTAGTATTTTTAAAGTTATAATGCATTTGTGACTAGTAGTTTTCTGGGTCATTAATTACAACTATGTTTAGGCTAATACACAACCAATATATAGCATGATACAACAATATGTGACAACCTTTTGAGTAAAACTAGATCCATCAACAATTGCATTTGGTATTCTCAAATAATGATAATTCATCTTCAAATGTCTCGATCATTTGAATGTTTCATGGGTGGAGCTAGACTTTTAGGTAAGGAGGATGAAAAAAACAGTAAATAAAACGAAGACTTTGTATCATGAATTGATGCATTTGTGAACTGCAATGAAATTTTTGGCCAAAAATAAATAAACTCACATTATGACCGATGACGAAAAGCCCACCAATCAGGTTTGCCAGTGCCAAGGCTACAATGTTCACTGCAATCAGAAATTTTTTTTATAGCCAATATGTGCTAAATAAAAATGTTAAATAACAGTAATCTTTGTGGCAGGATGAAATGTTACCACACATGATTCTATAAACACTCACACCAAACAAAAAGCGGTTGCAATTATTTCATATACCGAGTTTTTGGACCAATACGAAAGAAGTGTGAAACAAAATAAAAAAGCTAAGCACTTACATGTGGCAGTAGATGAACTAGCTGCAGATGTCACAACAGATAAGCTTGTGATTGATTCAATTAAACCACCATAAACGACACTTTTAAGGATTTCCCACTTTATTGGTCTTTTTGGAGGTGGCGGCTGTGCTGCCGGCGGTGGTGGTGGTGGACTAACAGACGACGTTATAGGACTTTTTTGCTTCGAAGAATCATCCTCAAGAATCACAACGTTAGCTCCTAGGTTTGTTGCCGCTGGTGTTGGTCGTGAACGAACAAGTGGCGTTATAAGACTTTCTTGCTTCGGAGAATCATCCTCAACAATCATAACCTTGGCTTTTGGGTTTGTTCCCGGTGGTGTTGGTCGTGGTTTAACATGACCCTTTGGTTTCCCTCCACTAAACTTTTGAAGGACCCAACCTCCTGTCAAAGTGAGAAAATATAGTTAAGCTCGTTGACAATATCATAAGAGATCAGCCAAGAATATTGTGAAAAAATAAGAAGGCATATTTTGATTGAAAAATGGGAGTAAATCATGGTTCGAGAATTCAAGATTTTGACTTTGATGCCTTGTTAAACTATTGGTTATCTCAAAGGCTTAAGCCAATAAAAAATTATAATTAAGTAAATGAAGTATTCCTATACAATCAAAATGTGAAAGTACCTATAAATTTGACACATTCAAGGCATGTTGGGCACCTCATTTCCTCTTCATTGCGAATGAGGACCTTCTCAATACAAGCTTTACATTTAGGGCAGTAAAAATTATAGTTTTCTGGCTTCGTACATACTGTTTCAAGATATAGATCTGTCTTAAAATGATCATCTTCTTCAGAGTTAATTTCGGCCCCACCTTGAATGGCAGATGTTGTTATTGCTGTGAAATCCAATATGACATGTTCAGGGTTAATTTCGACTCCACCTTGCATGATAGATGCTGTTGCTGATGTGAAATCCAATTTGACATGTTCAGGGCTTGTCTTAGAATCATCAAAATTAGCAAAAGATCCAAATGAGGATTCACCTGAAGCCATGCAACAAATAAGCATTATCTTAGAAGACTATTGAATTATATGAACTTTATTTGATGAATATTGTAGGAACATGCAACTTTCTAAGCTATCAGCAACCACAGGCAGAATATTAGTGGTCAATTCTGCATAGTGATTTTTTGAGTCTGATAAGAGAGAGGGAAAGATTAAGGTCCCATATCGAAATACTTATGAAACTTTAACGACAATTGATCAGATCTGTATATAAAAATGGTGGCCGTTATATATTTTTAGTTGCTTGCCTTTTTTTTTTAAAAAAAAAAATTTATTATTATTTATATATGTATTTTTATCACTTAACCTCCCGAACTTTCATTTCCATTTGCAATTACTTCCATTTGCAATATATGTATTTTTTGCAATATCTTCACTCCATTAAGTTTTTCCGTTAATTTCTATCAAAATTTCCAAAATACCCTCTCTATATATATAATAATAATAATAAAAAAACCTAAGGAAAAAAAAAAAAAAAACTCAAATAGAGATTATGTAGGTAGAGTAATTAAGTGGTTGTTGTAATTCTTTCCAATTAAGAGTATTTAATTCTTACCTTCTTCAGAAACTAGAAACTGAGCTCCATTGTAATGCATCGAGGACAAAACATTACCAACTGTAGAAATTGTGGTGGTGGTGGAGGTAGAGTTGATGATATCTTGGCCAGCTGCTGGCTGCCATCCTCCCAAGCCCAATTCCTCCTTCATTGCCTCTGCTTCTCTTTCCAGGTGCGCCTTTCTCTATGAAAGCCTGCATGTCTTTGATGCTGATTTCTCAGTTATATAAATGTGGTTCAAGTCAATGGTCGTCTTAATAAATTGTTTAACTGCAAGACTTAATTAATGAGAACACCTAAGTAGCTAAATAAATTAACCTAAATGCATGCAAAATTAACATTTTCTCTGCTTGAAGCCCACACACACCTGATCTCTTTGTAATCTGCTGACAGTTAATTAATTAATTAGTCTCACGTGGCCATCAAAGTCGCAATAAAACGTGACAAGGGTATGTATTTTATAAGAACACAAGCATGCACAAACCACGTTGATGTACTTTAGTGATGACAAATCATATTAACCTTTTTTTTTTTTCCCCCCTACCAAACTTAGTTTTGTCGTGGCCTAATGTGAAACTCCCTCTCATAGGTCTTATTCTCACTCTACCAACCTTCGAATCGAACGTCTGATATACCGGAGGCAACACGTGCGGCAGATGGAAACCCCAACTCATCATATGGCTACAGCAAAACCTACGCATTTATTAAAAAAAAAAAATTAAGTCAATTTATTGAAAGATAAACAAATCACTGGAGCACAAGCTACGTACTTTATTATTATTTGTTTCTTTAATTTTGTGCTATGTAGTACTTGTTTATATTTTCATTTTCTGCAAAATGATATCAAGCATGTACATATGAGGGCTTGAATTTTTTTATTTGATGAGAGTAATTAATTATTTTTTCTGCATTATCCTATCAAACTCAGTTTTGTCGTGACCTACAGTGAGAGGGACTTCAACTAATCACATGGCTGCAACAGAATCTGCACATGTTATAGACAAATTCTTAATTGACAACTAATTTAAATCAAGTCAAGTTCTTGAAAAAATAATAATAATTGTTGTTAATCCACGTTATTGAAGGCAGATCATGTAGTCTTGTAGATTAGCCAATTTTAGTCATTCACAGCGCGTTAATGTTCCTGAACATAAGAACAATATAATATTAATTAAACACAGCGTTTTACATAGATGACAATATTATTTTTATTTATTTTTCTATAAGTAAATGCAAGTTCATTAAAGAGCACAAAGGCGTAATCCAGTTTCTTTATAACTTGTTTGAATAAGGATTGTCTAGACCCTTGGATTGTGGCTGTAAACAGTTTTTTGGCTTACGGGTTAAGGATGATGAGTTTCGGCATGGGGGTCGAGGAATATGAGCATTGAGTTGAATCTGTCTAGAACAGATCTATTGTTAAAATTGAAGATTAGTTATGGGTTATCGGATTTTGATGTCGTAGATAGGTCTTGAATGTCAGATTGTTATGTATATATCTATGACTTATAACCTTGTAGCTTCGGTTATGATTGTCTTAGAGCTTTTGCTCTGTGATATAAGAGCTTTATGCTGGTGTTCTTTCATCAATTAATGTGACTGGAATGATTCCCCCTTCAAAAAAAAAAAAAAAAAACAAAAAAAACAAATTATAGAGGGAAAATGATCATCTTCATTAAAGAGATACTTAACTAGAAGAAGAGAACCATATTTAATGATTTAATAGAATAATACTCTCTCCATGAATGAATATTGATCCCCTAAAATTATGTTATAATATTAACTAAATGATTAAAAAGTCTGTTTGGGATTGCGTTTGAGAAATAGAGCTTTTAAGTAAAAAAAAACGGTTTTTTTTTTTTTGCAAAAATTTCATTTTGAAGCTTTTGCGAAAAATGTGTTTTGGCTATTTTTAGGCTTTTTTGACCCTTAAAAGCGCTTTTAATTTTTTTACCAAATGAGTACTTTTTTCTTCAAACGGACTTTTTAAGTGTTAAAAACACTTTTAGGTCTCTCAAACGTAATCCCAAACAGACAAAATCGACTATTTCTTATTAGCTAAAGCTTTTAGAATAATTGATAATTTAAGTACATTGTATCATAACAAAGGTTTTGAATTTGAACATTATCTCTCTCATTTGCCTCCTATTTTAATTGAATATTCAACAAATATGTTAAACCTCATTTATTAATTGAGAGTTTTGTTATATTTTATTAAATAAATAAATTAAAAT